>NC_045431.1:145803694-146106435 GCF_902635505.1 Sarcophilus harrisii
TTACCCAGAGTTCCTCCATTATCTGTGGCCCTCTACACTATATCTCCTTTTCTAATTGATTAAATTTTTTTGTTCATAATTTTTTGTTGTTTTATTTATTTTTTTCTCGATCTCTATCATTTGATTTTTAAATTTTTTTTTGTATTATTGTATAAATTCTTTCTGGGGAGAGAACCATTTACATTACTCTTTGGAATAAAAGAAGCTTTTTTTACTTCAGTGTCTTCTGAAGATGAACCATGGTCTTCCTTGTTTATATAGTAATTTTCTATGGTTGGGTTCTTTACCAATTCATTTTTAAAATTTTCAATAGGAGGTATTAGTGTGAGCACCTCTAATTGGTGGGAAATAGTGCCTCGAATTTCATTTTAGCTCTCTCTTTTGATCTGAAACCCTAGATTAAGAACATTTACACCCGTTTCTAAGTGCCCAGAACCAGCAGAGTCCCTGCCCCACTGCTGAGGCATACTGGGGAATACTGGGTATATTGTTTGCTTATCTCCCAGGGCTACATCTCTGCAGCATAGCTAGGCCTGGCATTCTTAATTGGCAAAGGCTTTTCAGTCTTCTCAGACTCAAATGCCCAACCTAATATGCAGTTCAGGAAATGAAAAGTTTCTGTGATTCCTGCTAAGGCTCCATCCAAACCCAGCTTAAGCCTCAGGGGTCCCCACTTGGTATTTCCTAGTCTGTAAGTATTTGCACTTCACACTGGTCAATCCGAACCTGGGGTTTTCTTCAGATCTTCTCAGGTTATATGAGAAGGATCCTGTTTTGCCTCAAATCTTTTTGATTTTTTACCAGTCTATGTTCAAACTGAGACACAAATTTCTTCTATTTATGGGGGGGGGGGAGATCTTGAAATTTACTAGCCTATTGCACCATCTTAGCAGAAATTCTTAACTTTTTTTGTCTTTGGTGAACCCTGTGGACGCCATTCCCAGAGTGATTTTTTTTATTTATTTATTTATTTTAATACATATTACTTTATGAACCATATTGGGAGAGAAAAATCAGAATAAATGGGAAAAACCATGGGAGAGAAAAAAAAAAGAAAAAAAGAAATGAACACAGCATGTTTGATTTACATTCAATCTCCATAGTTCCTTTTCTGGATGCAGATGGTGTTCTGTCCAAAGTCTATTGGGATTACTTTGGATCACTGAACCACTGAGAAGAACCAGGTCTTTCATAGTTGATCATTGTACATTCTTGCTGTTATTGTGTGTTGTTGTACTGTGCTGGTTCTGCTTGTTTTAATCAGCATCAATTTGTGCAAGTCTTTCCAGGGCTTTCTAAAATCAGTTTGTTCATCATTTTTTATAGAACAATATTCTATTACCTTCATATATTACAGCTTATTCAGCCATTCTCCAATTGATGGGCATCTATGCATTTTCTAATTCTTTGTTACCAAAAAAAGAGTTGGCAAAAACATTTTTGCACATGTGGGTCCCTTCCTCTCCTCTATGATTTCCTTGAGATACAGACCCAGTAATGGCGCTGCTGGGTCAAAGGGTATACACAGGTTGATAGTCCTTTGTTGATAGTCCAGATTGTTCTCTAGAATGGTTGGATCACTTCACAACTTCACCAACAATTCATTAGTGTCCTAGTTTTCCTACATCCCTTCCAAAGTTTATCATTATCTTTCCTGTTATCTTAACCAATCTGAGAGGTGTGTATTGGTACCTCAGAGTTGTTTTAATTTGCATTTATTTATTTAAAAGTGATTTAGAGAATTTTTTCTTATGACTATAGGTGGCTTTAATTTCATCACCTGAAAATTGTCTGTTTATATTTTTGATCATTCATCAATTAGGGAATGACTTGTATTCTTATAAATTTGACACACTTATTTATATATTTTAGAAATGAGATCTTTATCAGAAATACTGGCTGTAAAAGTTTTTTTTTTTTTCCAGCTTTGTACTTTCCTTTTAATCTTATTTCTGTTGGTTTTGCTTGTTCAAGAACTATTTAATTTAATATAATCAAAATTGTCCATTTTGTCTTTCATAACATTCTCTAGTTCTTCTTTGGTCATAAATTCTTTCCTTATCCAAAGATCTGATAGGTAAATTATCTCTTACTCTCCTAATTTATTTATAGTATCATCCTTTATGCCTAAATCATGTATCCATTTTGACTATTTTGGGATGGGGTGTGAGATATAGATCTATGCTGAGTTTCTACATATTATTTTCCAATTTTTCCAGCATTTTTTTGTCAAATTATGAGTTCTTATTCCAGAAGCTAGAATTTGGGGGTTCATCAAATACTAGATTATCATAGGTTTTGATTATTGTGTCGTGTGTATCTAATCTATTGCAACAATTCACTGCTCTATTTCTTAGCCAGTATCAAATGATTTTGATAACTGCTTCCTTATAATATAGTTTTAGGTTTGTACTGCTAAGACACCATCTTTTGTATTTTTTAAAATTAATTCCCTTGGTATTCTTGATCTTTTGTTCTTCTAAATGAATTTTGTTCACAGTAGTGTTTTTTAAATGCAACCAATATAAAATTATAGACTTACAAAGAAAACCAATTATATTGAAATCTATCTATCTATCTATCTATCTATCTATCTATATAAAAGTTCATGAACCCCATGTCAAAAACTTCCAACTTAGAAGCATTAACAATTGATGGAAAAAAGCATTACCCAGTAACAGTGAGGATATAATTGAAATTCACATGGATCTTAAAGGTTTTTGATAACCACAGATTAATGAGTTTTGTTTCTCAACACATTAGCTATTAGATCCTGAGAGTTTCTTTAATCTTCTTCATCCTAAATTTACTTTAATTAGTGATAATTCATAGTTGTATCTATAGTGTTCATTAAAAACACCCATATTGCAATAAGCCATCATTCTGTCATCTGATTGGGGTCACTAAAATTACATGATGATTCTGCTCTAGTTACTTTAGAAAAGACCATTTCATTCTACTTTCTGGGATACAATATATAGGTTTATTTCTTCTCTTTTTTGCTGGATTAGCTATTTACCAAGTGTAGTCTTCATTGATAGTACTTTTCAAATAACCGATCCAGGGACCTACAGAAGTAAAATACTTTTGTACAATATCCCAAATATGTTCATGTAAATATAAAAAATGCAGAGAAACATGGGGGAAGTAATATAGATTTATTTAAGGACCAAAAAGGAAGAGGAGAATATTATGCAATTATTAGAACAATGTAAATGAAAATAACTCTAAAAGACTTCTCAGACTGAAAGTGAGAAGTTTAATATCTTCAATTAGGGACAAAAAATGGAAGGAGGAAACTAGGTGGCATAGTGGATAGAGCACCAGCCCTCAAGTCATGAGCACCTGAGTTCAAAAATGGCCTCAGCTGAATAAATTGTGGTATATGAATATTATGGAATATTATTGTTCAGTAAGAAATGACCAACAGGATGATTTCAGAAAGGCTTGGAGAGACTTACACGAACTGATGCTGAGTGAACGAGCAGGGCCAGAAGATCATTACATACTTCAACAACAATACTATATGATGACCAATTCTGATGGACCTGGCCATCCTCAGCAATGAGATGAACCAAATCAGTTCCAATGGAGCAGTAATGAACTGAACCAGCTACGCCCAGCGAAAGAACTCTGGGAGATGACTAAAAACCATTACATTGAATTCCCAATCCCTATATTTTTGCCCACCTGCATTTTTTGATTTCCTTCACAGGCTAATTGTATAACATTTCAGAGTCCTATTCTTTTTGTACAGCAAAATAATGGTTTGGTCATGTATACTTATTGTATATCTAATTTATATTTTAATATATTTAACATCTACTGGTCATCCTGGGGAGGGGGTGGGGAGAAGGAGGGGAAAAATTGGAACAAGAGGTAATTGTCAATGCTGTAAAGTTACCCATACATATAACTTGTAAATAAAAGGCTATTAAAAAAAAATGGCCTCAGACACTTAACACTTCCTAACTGTATAACCTTGGGCAAGTCACTTATCACAATTGCCTCAGGAAAAAGTAAAAAAAGAAAGAAAATGGAGGGGAAAAGTATTTTTGTGTAAAGGAAGAGATTTAATTTGATTATTAAAAGGGATATTGTCCTTCTTAGAGATACATATCTTGATACCTAACATGAGTAGAAACGTTTTATTTAAAATTTTAAATAAACTGTTAAAATGTATTTATCAAGAAACATAGATTTCAGATGGGATTTGGGAAAGTTTTAGAAAGAAAATAATCTGCAGTGAAGAAGGGAGGACATGGATCTCATCAACAATGTGGAGTGATGCCTGGTTTGTGTGACAACAATCTGATTTTATATAGACAGAAAAAGATGTTTTAATCATTTAAAAATGACAAAAATGTGATTGTAAAGAAATATAGTTTCAAGGGCACCAAAGAGACACACATACTACTTTGTTAGAGACATCAGAACTAAGAAATAATGCTAATTTGCATATATGTGATTTATACCTAAAGAGGGTAAAAGTAAGAAAATGAGAAATCATATTAATATTTGGACACAGATATAATTTAAAATTTAAGAAGACTATCAATTTGATAGGGGAAATCTGAGACATTGTGACTTTTTAAGTTAAAGGTAAGTTCTGTAAGTTAGGAGGCTGTCATTTAAGCTTCTGAACAAGCCTTTACAAAAGGCAGAAGCATTAAACAAAGTTGATGATATAGCAGTGGGATGGAAAAAGCTGCTCAATTAGGTATTTATTTATTTATTTATTTTTATATGGTATTTATTAAACTTAGGTATTTATTAAACATCTAGTATGTATCAGGCATTGTGTTACATACTGGCAAGAGACAGAAAGGAAAAGGACAATCCCTTCTCTTGAAGAGCTCACAGTTTAATGGAGAAGACAACAAGCAAACGAGTATTAAAAATTAGATAGAGACATGATAGTATATAGATACATAGTATATTTTATCTTTTTCCAAACCCAATCATATCTATATGCTATCTAACATCTATCTATACTATATATCTATGTACTACAGTATTTATGTACTATCTCAATTATATACTATATAGCTATATATATTATTACATATATATCATACATGGCTATGTTTCTACATATACATATCTGTAGATATGTATATGTATATATACACATATATGTATATATATATATAGTATATAATAGATATATAGCATATATATTCTATGTTCTATTTATCTGTCTTTCATTTATTGTCTGTTATAACTGAAGATAACCAATAGAAGAAAGGCACTAGCATTAAGAGCATTGGGAATAATAGTTCAGGTGTGAGGTAATGAGGATCTGCACTAGGGTAAGTAACAGTGTCAGAAAAGAGGAGAGGGCATGTATATATAAGAAATGTCATGGAATTAGAATCAATAGGACTTGGTATCAGATAGATATAAGAGAGGAAAATTTGTTAGATAATGAAGTGTCAAGGATAAATTATGAACCTATGGTAGGATGGTAGTCCCTTTAATAGTAATAGAAAAGTTAGGAAGAGTATAGGGCTTGGGTGAAAAGATAATGAGTTCAGATTTGGACATGATGAACTTAAGATGTCTATGGACATTTATTTTGGGATGTCAAATAGTTGGAGATATGAATCTGGATATTAGGAGAAAATTTAAAGTTAAATAAATAGATTTACTCATTAGCATAGAAATTATAACTGAGTCCATGGAAGCTGATAAGAAGGCTTCAGCTGAATGAATCTTAATTGGTTAGAAAGAGAACTGACTTCACAAGCTAAGAACTTGTATGATAGTCATTACCATTGAGCATCATCTGGAATTGGAGAAGTGAAATTTTTGAAAGATGCTTGTTGCTTTCTGTTTTCACCTCAGGTTGGGGAAGGAAAAAACAGAGAGGGCTTTGCAATGATGGCTTCCTGGTGAAATATCTTAAACCAGGATTGTTATCATGAACTTTATTCTGATCAGACAGCATATTATTTGAGATAGTAGTTAACTAAAAGAACATGGTAAGTTTCCATTCCAATAAAGAAGAGGATTCCACTAGCTGGAGAATGGTGAGGATTAATGGTCAAGAAGCAAGCAAAATAGTAGTTTCATATGGCACACGTTAAGCTCATGACTTTTCCAGCTGTAACTAGAGACAACGTATTTGGTGAGTGGATTTTCTTTGAATTTGGTTATATGGGTTTACCAAAATAAAATTATCAATTAAAAAAGCAATGAAGAGTTTGGCATTTGCTCTAAACTGGTTAAGAATTCTGAGCCTTGTTGAATGGAAGTGATTATTTTTAGGACAGGGATTGCCAGCTATCTTGATCACATAAAACATTAGGACAACTATTTTGATTTTGAATGGGACTGCATCTTGACATTTCTCCTATTCTCCCATGGGCAAACCACTCCAGGTAGTTAAAGTAGTTCAGGGAGCCAGATGAATTGGCTCATGTGAACAAGCTTGTTTAGGATTGTTCATAACCATGCTGAGAATATCTGTCAAATATAATTTTAATTCCCTGATAGTCTATCAAAGCTGCTCTTTTGAACAGTAGTAATCCAACAGATTCAGCTGCACACAAGAATCCCTTTCTCTTCCTTTCTCCACACCTAGTTAATCCACAAATCCTGTAGATTCTTCCTTCTCTATATGTTTCATGCTTCCATTGCTTTCTTTCCCAAACCTGGCTACTCCTGCAAGTCTAGATTTTCCTCCCTACTCCAATGATTCCATGGTCTCATCAAGTTTGTCCTCATTTTAAACTATCCCTATATCATGGCCAAAGAAAAGTTCCTAAAATAGTGCTTTATAAGCATCAACCTCAATACTGCTTTAAAAAGTCAAAAACCTTCAATGCTTGCCTATTGTTTATAGGAAATGTCCAGATCCTGTTGTATAATAATTCAACATCTGCCACAATATGAATTCATGTTTTTTATCCTACTAATACTTTAAGCAAATTACTGTGCTATTTGATTTAGTTTCTATGTATCCTGTGCATTTCTACTCCATTTCAGAATATTATCCTTGTCAGGATTCAAGGTTTCTTAAGTCTCTTCATATCTTCTTGTCCTAGCAAAGTCTTAGGACTTGCAGCGTAAGTGGTGTTCAATAAATGATGAATATTTATTTATGTTAATGATACATATTTAGAACATACTATTTCTAGAATAAAATTTTTTATTCCCATCCTTTGTTTAACCCCATTTCTATATTCTTTAACATTCAAAAACTTTCCAATTTTATCTAAAAAGACAAACTAATTCCATGTCTAATTTTCACATTCCGAATCTTCAACTCCATACTACACATAGAAACTTTAGACCCAATGACATTTTAAAATTTCAAAAGCTATAAGAGTCTTTAAAAATAAGTAGACCATGATGGAAGTAGGTATGTCTCCTTCAGCTAATTGTATCATTCTTTAAAAACTGTTTTTTGCAGAATATGCATTACAAACTATTTCTGCACTCTGCAGATGAGTAGATCTTGCCACCAAGACAAAGACAATTCTGGGTCAATTTAAATTGATCAAAACATCTAATCTATCTAGGATAGTTAAATGTAGTTGAACGGGAATAACAACACTTCACATAGCTTTACTATTAAGTATTCTATCCCATGATTTGGTTTTATTGCCAAGCAAAATCTTGCAAATCCTATACAATGCATGCATTTATAATTTAAACACACAGGATATTATTAGACTGGACCAAGGTATCAGAAGGAGAAATCATGCTGCTAGCATATTGCCAAAATAACCAAAGAGATTCTGATGTCTGTTCAAAAAAGGCTCCAGGCAAATGAACATTTGGTCTCAAAGTATTTGTGAGCAACTTGAGTATATCTATATTGAGGGAAGGGAATCATATAATCACACAAGTTATAAAGGGAAGGGAACCAGAAATTTGGACAAGTAGTAAGAGTTGAGTCCTTGAAGAATAGAAATCATTAATTAGTAGCCACTAGAGGTGTGTCCTAGGGCCCTGTCATGTTATTCAATGTCTGGCTGGTGGATATGTATGGGCCTTATGATGGAGAGTTGTCTGCATTACTAAATTTGGTAAGGCTCATCATTAGGTGTTGACATTGTCCACTAGAGGATTTTCCAGCTTTGTAGTATTGGTCAGAACACATTACAGTCAAAATAGCCTTAATATTATTAATAACTGACATTCAGGGCAGCTAGGTGGTGAGGTGGATAGTGCACCAGCCCTGAAGTCAGGAAGGCCTGAGTTCAAATCTGATCTCCAAAACTTAAATTTCCTAGCTGTGTGACCCTGGGCAAGTTGCTTAACTCCAATTGCCTCAGCAAAAACAAAACAAAAAACCCAAACCAAAACACTTGACATTCACATTGAACTTTAAATCATCCTCAGTGTTTTAATTTGAATCCAGACATATCTGACTCCAAATCCAGCACCCACTATGCGATGATGAAGTATTGGTATATGACTTTTGTTAAGAATACTGCTTAGGTGTCAAGGACACTTATATAAATATAAACTCTTCCTACCAACATTTTTCATTGTCCTCAATGATACTTACACAATGTTCCTGAGATTAATGACAGCAATTGATGTTAGAAGGATGTTCAGATTTACACTGAGCTTTTCTGCAGGAATGATTCCCCAACAACAAAAGGAGGGAACATTATAGTATGATCAGAGCATTTCCCTCTTTAAAGGACCGAACCATTTATGGTCTCTTCCCTTTGGGGAGGAGGAGAATGAGAAGTAGTGACAAAAACCTGGCATATACTTGGTATTAGATATTGTTTAATTAATCATGATGATTACTAACTGTAATAACAAGTAATGATGATGCATGTTTATGGTAAGGAGAATATGATCAATCAAAACATGTCAGATAGACTATGCCCAAGTTTTACTTAAAACCCTGGATGATGTAAGTCTAAAATGACCTCAGGGATTCCAGGCCCTGTTTATATTTCAATAGAAGGAACATGTAGGAGAGTCACACAGAAAGGAATGTGTTGCCATCTGCATTGTAAAGAGACCATTGATTTGAATATTTGAGTCTAATGGAAAGAAACGGACCAAAGTTACAGGGCTCAATGTCAATATTTCTATGGCCTTTGTTGAACTCATGGAACTTGAATGTACATCAGGACTAGGAACAGCTCAGACAATTGTTCCTCTGGCAGGAAGACTTAGGCTATGTTGTGTGGCATAGCATTTTAGCATAGGGAGAGGCATTTGTAAATCTCTCTCCACTAGCTAATTTATATCCTGTTTGCCAGCCAACAACATCCACTTGTTTTCGGATGACAATAGCACCAGCTAATTGGCTTTTGTTTATATTTTGACTATTGAGAAATTTAAATTCTATTAATTTGACCATGCCTAATAACAGCAGTGGAACCCTAACCTTTGATCTAATTCTTTGAAGAATTTGAAGAATTAGATTTGAAGAATACAGCATTTCTTCTAATTTATGACACAAACTTATTTACAAATTAAAATAGAATTGTAGGTAAAATAGAGAAAAAAAGATGTTGCAAACTAGATAATTGGGAAATCTGATTATCATCTAACTACAGAACTGGCAGACTATTTATGGAGCAGATTAAATAACATGGTACAGAGGAAGAAATATTGAAATTGGAGTCACAGATCCCAAGTTAGATTCCAGTATGACCTTAATTAAATAATTTAACTTCCTTAAATCTCAATTTCCTAATCTGTAAAATGAGGGTGTTAGAATACAAGGCTTGTATAAGGTCTCTTCCAGTTTCATCAAAAAGTAATTGTTAAGCACTTACTATGTGCAACACATTATGCTAAGCACTGTGGATACAAAGAAAAGTAAAGACAGTTCCTGATCTCAAGGAACTTATGGTCTAAATCTAAATCTATGATCCTATGATCTTTGATAAAGTCATCTATAATAAGGTGATTTTTGAATATTTGTACACAATTCTACCCATGCTGATGAGTAGCCTTCATTGTAACCATTTGCCTTTTCAAAGATTCTACTCATAGAGATAATACTTTTAAAAAGTTTTTGCTTAATGATGAAATCTCTCATTCCATACAGAACTTGATTTGGATAGCTCAGGAGAACCTCCAAAAGGAACACTTGTTTATCATAAGCTCTCCTTTAACTACCATTGTGCCTTATTCATTGGGGGAGTTAACTGGTTGGAAGATATGCTAAACTGCTGAGATACCACTCAAGTTGAGTGATATCACTTGAGGAAAAGAGAAACTTCCTTTTCTTCAAATTTCTAACCAAGGAGAATAGTAGCCATTGAGTAGCTTAGAATGACATTGACTGCCTGTGTGTGGAGGTGCTGGCTTTTTTCTTTGGATTGCATAAGCCTTTCAAGGCTATTAGGATTAGATTCAAGTGCATCATTTTGAAGACTGTTTTCAGGGGAGAATTTCTCCTCCCTCCTTCATTTTCCTATATCTCAGTCCCTTTTGTCAGTCTTTGAAAGTCTGTGGTGTGGAATGGGTTTGAAGTCAGGAACACAGGTTTAAATCCTGGTACAAATGGTATAGTATTTGTGTGACCCTTGAGCAAACCATTTAAGTTTTCTGGGCTTCAGTTTCCTCATCTATATAATGAGGAAGTTGGACTAGGTGAACTCAAAGGTCCCTTAGAGCTTTGAATATATAATACTTATGATCATTCCCTTCTCTTCCTCTTCTTTCTAAATAAGCAAATAGAGAAATATGAATGGTGGGGTTATGGTAAATGCTTGAATTTATATTAGAAAATTTTCAGTCATTGGGAAGCTGGAAAAAATATGATCTATTTACCTCAGAAGTAAATCTCTTCAAACTTACCATTATCAAGAGAAAGGGAAAAAAAAATTAAAGAAATATACTAGTTTGCATTTTATATATTGACCTTGAGTTCCTCAAATGAGTATGAATAAAATTTTGTTTAGCACTAAAGTGCTAGCTTTGATATACTTATCAGTGCCTAAGTGTCTTATAAAACCTCTTCTGATTTACTTTTGGGATGTCTGTGCATGAAGGAAAAATAGCACATAGAAACGGGGTTGAGAAAGTAGCTCTCCAGAGATGATCTTTTTCCAGTTGGGCTGATATCTAGCAGTATATTCTGTTTCCAAGAAAGGAGTACACTGACTGATGATAACTCAATTTTGTACTTATAAAATGTCCATTTTCTAATAATCAGGAAAATTCAACTATGGTCACTGGAAAATTTCTTAAATTCTAAAAGCGTTAAATACATGTAAAGGGTATAGAATGAATAGATTAATGACAAATATAGGCTTTTATCCCTTTAAGAGGTATCAAATCCTAGTCACATGGGGAATAAAAAATGAACAGATATTGTACTGACATGTCTTTGTTCTCCCTTGTTTCACTGCTGAACTCCACTGCTGAGTGTCCCAAAGTTAATACATTTTAAAGATATAATGGGGAAATACACATATTTGTCAAGAAAATACATAATTGCTACCTCTACATTCATGTTGCCTTTAAGCATTTTGAAAAAAAAAAAAATCATTACCTATTAAAAGCACAATAAAAGGATATATACATACTCAGGTATGCAAAAAAATAGGTTTCTGGCATGTGAAAAAACTGCATAAAACACTTTTATATACAAAGGGACAATAGTATATTTTAAACAGATTTGCAAGGTTCTGCTTTAACATATAAAGAAAAAATAAATATGAACACCAGATAATAAAAAGCCATTGAGATAACAAACATCTCCAAGGCTGAAAATTGTAAATATTTTCAAGTTGAAAAGATATAGTGAAGGAATACAGTAAGTTGGTTCATCAGCCTGTGATATGGCACTCCTTAGAATAAGCAGTCCTTAACTGAAACTTGCTCTTCAAAGGAAACTCCTGTGACATATAGCAATGTGTTTTTTCACACCTGAAAAAAGAGAAAAGTTTCAATATTCTACATGAACCACTTTAAAGAATCAGTGTTATTTGATAATATTTTGTTTGCAGAAATCAAGGTTGATTCCTTGATTAGTTTATTAGACCATTTTACCTAGAGGAAGTGAAGATCTTTGAGGATGCCATCTTGGCTATCCCTAAGTATCAAAAAAATAAAGCCTAATCCTGTGGACCAAGAAACCATTCAAATTTTGAGAAAAGGAACGGAAGAAAATTAGATTCTATTTGCTTTCTATGGAAAGAGTAATTCAATGTAGAATTACATTACAGAATTAAGAATCAGGTGGATTTTTTAATACTTAATGGATTATTTAGTATATTAATTAATTGTTTAGATAAGTTTGAAGTCAATTTCCAGAATTTGCATGGTTTAGGTCATCTCACTAAACCCCTATTCTGTTTGAATAAGGACTAGCTCATTATTGCACAATTTTAGTTTCCCAAAGGGTTTGAAAATGGAAATCGGGTTGAGATACATTGAACGAAAGGGTACTTCATGATTTGACAACATGTAAAATAAATTAATTACATTTCTCAAACTACTTATTTTCTGTGTTGTCAATGAAATTTTGTTTTTGTTTTTGTTGATGATTGTTAAATTCACCTTAAGATGAAAATTTTAAAAATCTTCATCTGTTGTCAACCTAAACATCTATTTTGTGTTAGAACTTGAATTTTACTTATATATCTTATGCATGGCAACAATTTTATGAATCACTTATATGACATTTTGTCATTCCTTAGTTTATTTTTTATTTTCAGTATACCATATTAGAATGAAGTTGGTAAATATTTAGTAAAATACATGAAAACATTATAGATAACATTACATCTTAAAACTGTCATGATTCCTGCCCCTTTTTCCTGCATGCTACCTCTTCTAGATAACAGAATGGCCAGTCAAGAGTGTTTTTATAGCCCCTAAGTATACAGGGCAATCATTAGATCAGGGTGACATTTCCCTTCACTCCACTTGGGGATGGGTGTTTTGTATTATGAAATATTGCTGTATCATACGATGATGATTTTATGACAATAATGCTGACGGTCAGTACTATACACCAAAAGTAGCTGGGGAAAAATAGTGATTTATAAAAATCCTCTGCTCTCCCAAAAGAGAATTGTTGTTTTTCAGTCATTTTAGTGGGAAGTGGTTTGTGATGTCCTTCTTCAGCTCATTTTAACTGAAAGGAGAGGCAAACAGAGTTGAGTGTCTTGTCTAGAGATGATCCCCCAAAATAGTAAATACTATAGGGAAATGACTGTACTATCAGATCTCTGCTGATTTTTCCTTTATTTATCTACTTATCTATTTATTATTATTTTTAAAAACAAATTTGTTTGTACTGATTGGAGGGAATGTGAAAACCTTATTCTAGTCACTGAGGTCACTGCTAGCTATAGCTTCAACAACTGATCCTTCAGTAAACCTCATATAATTCTAGTGAATTCATTATTATATTCTACCTGTCTGATATTTACAACCTATTGATGTGTTGCTTTGTAACTTAAAAAAAAAGTTGGCCTTTTTTTCTTCCTCCCTCCACCCCTTCCCCCCACAATAAAGAAGTAGCTAGGTGGTATGGAATGCTGGAGCTGGGGTCAGGAAGACCTGAAACAAAATCCAGCCTCAAACACTTAGTAGTTATGGAATCTTGGGCAATTAATTTCATCTCTGTTTTTCTGATTGCCTCAGTTTCTTCATCTATAAAATGGACACAACAATAGTATTTACCTCCCAGAATCATTGTGAGGATAAAGTGAGATATTATTTGTAAAGCACTATGTAAATGCTGGGCAGTTTGGTGGCATAGTGAAGAGAGCTCTGGCCTTGGAATCAGGAAGATTCTCCTTTGTCAATTCAAATCTTAGACACTTACTAGTTGTGTGATATTATGTCTGGGCTAGCTCTCTGGAGGGCCTCAGGATCAGTGAAGATCAGTCAAAGTCCTTGGTCTTTATGAGGAGAAGTGAAGGAGGCAGGCAAGCTGCCATGTGGCTCATCAAAGATGGATCCTAGACTCTAGAGTCTGGAGCCTGAAGTCTTCCCTGCTGTGTACACTGTGACAGAGAGACTCTGACCCTCTCCCTCAGCCCTCCAATCCTTCCCTATGATTACCTCACCATACCACATTCAGCAGGTGCCAATCATGAGGAGAGCCATCACATCATCATATCATCTAAGTATATGTTTATATTACCATTATATTATATTGAATAGGTACTTAACCTTAAGTACTTTGCTGTTCTGGATTCAAGTACACCTTTTCAGAGTTTCAGCCCTCTACAGTGTGACTGTGGGCAAATGACTTAAACCTATTTGCCTCTGTTTCCTCATTTATGAAATGAGCTGGAGAAGCAAATGGCAAACTGCTTCAGTATCTTTGCCAAGAAAACCTCAAATGGGGTCCCAAAGAGTTAGACATAACTGAACACCACCACCAATATAAATGTTAGCTATTATTAAATAAAGAATCCAGGGAAGGGATCATATTTTATGTGGCTTTTGAATAACTAACAATATGGTCAAAAGCATTTATCTCAGCAAATTCATATTAATTGACAATAAAATAAATTCTTTGGCACTTAAAAAATAGTTTTTGATATCTTTTGTTTTTCCCATTGCCTAGATTTCCTTCTGTGCTTTCTAAAATTTCCTTTTGAAATATAAATCATTAATATGAGGGACCATATGATTCCTCCTAGCACAGGTCCTTAGCCTAGGGTCCATTGATCTTCATGTTTCTATGATTTAAGAGGTCCAGGCATTTACTTTATTAAAAATTGATAACTATTTCAATACAATTGGTTTCCTTTGCAATTCTTTGTGTTTTATTGTATGCACTAAAAACAATATCCTGAGATGGTACAGAGAATCCATGATACAGAAAATGTTAAGGCCCCTTCTCTGGAGGGTGAAGATCAGAGGCACATCCCAGTCTACATTTTATTCATTTCTTCAAATCTTCTAATTCATGTCTGTAAATTTCCAATATATTCCAGTCTCTAGATGACATTTCATTTTCAGTTGAAAGATTTGAAAGCAATTTACTCACTATTTACCTAATCTTGGAGAAAATCAATTCCAGTGAAAATATTTTAAAGAAAACAAGTAAAATGAGTTAGAAATTTCAAATTTTGCAATGTCACATCTCTCCTCTAAAAGTTTCAAGTCTCTGTTGCCCCAATGATAATCATGTTTTCCTGTTGCCACTCATTTAAAGTCATGCATTATCTGGCTTTTACATACCTTTCCTTGCTGATTACATTTTACTCCCTTTCTCTCACTCTGTGTTCTAGCTAAACAGGCTTGCTTGCTGTTTGTTCTATAGAACAGATCCAAAACCCATTTCCATTCCTTTCTATTATAGTCTGTCTTCCTAATGCCTTCCTCCCTCCCTCCTTTCTACCTTGTAGAGCTTCCATCTTTCTGAAAGGCTCAGCTTAACTGTACCTCTTACCTGCAGCCTATTTCTGCCCTCTTCTCAAGGGAGTACTAGCAAATGTTTAACAGCTGATTTGGTAAAAAAAAAAAAAAAAAAAAAAAAAGCAACCCACAGCATACTTTTCAGTTTAAGCTGTATCATTAACATTTTCTTCAATTCTTTCTCGTCTAGATACTCCTCAAAACAATAACTTTAGTCCTGATTTGTAGCATTTGTCAGTTTTTGAGGTATACATGCTCACTGTTAAAATTTAAGAAATCAGCTCTTAGGAGCTGGCTTTTGCACATCCCCACCTTTTTTTTTTTTCTGCTCCACTGACCCCAAATTTTGAACAGTTAAGTGGTACAGTGGATAAAATGTTGGGATTAGAGTCGGGAAGACTCATCTTCCTAAATTCAAATCTTACCTCAGGCACTTAACCCACACCTGAACAAATCATTTAATCTTATTTAGTTTCCTCATCTGTAAAATGATCTGGAGAAGGAATGGTAAAATAAACTACTCTAGTTTCTTTGTCAAGAAGATTCCAAATGAGTTCATGAAGAATAGACATCACTGAAAAATAACTCAACAAAGACCCCAAATTTACTTTGTATTTATTTCCTATTTACTAATATTTCTTTCCTCTATGGAAAAGAAGTTCCTTGAGGGAAGGGTACATTTTGATTTTGTCTTTGTATAACATGATAGGTACCTAATAATTACTGGTCAAATTCAATTGAATTGTTGAATTGACCTGATAGGTTGCAAAGTTGATTTTTCCTATTTCTAACTGTATCTTTCCCCTCCATGCACTCTTTATATGTCAGAAAGTAATGAGAATGATAGTTTTTATGTTTATCTAAACTCTTCAGTTTTCAAAGAGCTTTCATAAACATTACTTTATTTTTTTCCTCTTTAAGAATAATCTCTTGAGAGTGGCAGGTCTTATATGATTTTTGCCCCTTTTACAGAGATACAAAGAAAGACTTCAAGTAGTTGAATACTTTGTCTACTTAAAGCTCAGGTATTCACATTCCTCTTCTTGACTTCTTTCTATTACAGGAAGAGGTCATTTTCAAGGAATATAGTAAGGAGGGACCAATATCTGGCAGGATGCCTTCTAACATTATTACTCAAAATACTCCTTGTATTCTACACACCCTTAGTAGTTAAAATTTTTTTTCTTTCAAATTTATCTAATTTTTATCTAAATTTATCTAAAATTATCTAATAATTTATTAACCATTGTTTTTAATCCATTAGATTGTAAGGTCTTTAAGAGTAGAGACTGTCTTTCCTTTTTATATTTGTATTCTCAACCCTTAGCACAGCCCTTGGCAGATAATAGGAACTTAAATATTTATTGATTGATAGTGCTTTAAGTCCTAAAAAAATCTTTTATTTCTTTAAATAGTTATACAGGGGTCATTGTACTGCATGCTGAAGGAGAAAAAGGGAAATAAAATGTTTAGCAAAGATACAATATCTGCCTTCATGGAATTTATAGTCTAATGAAGCATAAAATTTCCAGCTCACTTCACTTTGCATCTGCTGCTCTCCTTGGCTTCAACTTCATGTTGCAAGATATTCTCAGGATATCCCCTGGGTGACTCTCCTTCCCAGATTCCATTTTTATATTACTGCCTGTTATTAGATTGCAAGTTCCTCGAGGGCAGGAGCTATCTTTTTTATTTGTGTAATCAGAGCCTAGCACAGTGCCTGACATAAACTAGGCACTTGAAATGATTATTGAATTGAAGAAGCCCCAATGACTATAATATATACTATGTGATATGCTTAATAGAGCAAATTGTGGTACCAAAACACTAGGTTCAAATCCTGCCTCCAATGCTTATTTCCTATGTCATCCTAAGCAAGTCACTTAACTAGAGGAAATGGCAAACTACTCCAATATGTTTGCCAACAAAACCCCAAATGGAATTATAAAGAGTTAGACATGACTAAAATTATTTAACAATAACAAAGATGCTTAATTTTTTTTTAATTAATGGATCCCTTGAATAAGTTCCCATCTTCTCTTACTAGGGCCAATAGTAAGCCCAATTAAGACCTCTTCCTTAATAGAGGTCTTAATAGAGTACTGTAATATGTTTCGGTCTCCCTCCCCTCCAGTCCTCCAATTTGATCTTCACACAGCAACCAAAATGGTCTTCCTTTGAGATACTCCTAATCACGTCATTCTATATTCCAAAGTCTTCAGGGAACAATACTGAATAGAATTCAAGTTCTTTTTTTCTTGGAATTTTAAAGTCTCCCACAAACTGATCCCATCTTACCTTATCCCCATTTTTCCTATACACATACTCTATTCTCTAGCCAGGTTAGGGTACTCTATGTGCCTTGGACATGATCTCTGTTTTCTTCATTTCTCTGTGACTGAAATGTTGTACTTTCCTGTCTTCACTTGCTGGATACCTATCCATCTTTTAAAGGCCATCTCAATTATTACTTATACCACAAAACCACATTTCTCTTGCCATTAATAATTCTCCCACACAATGTTTGTTGTGGATTCTCAAAATACATCGTTGGGTTAATGGAGCAATGTCCCAAGCTAGAAAAGCAGTCAAAGCTATTTTCTGAAAGTCTTTCTAGTCACAAACTCAGCCTTTATGGGAACACACTGATCTTTTGAAATGAGTCCATAGATAGGGGGACAAGGGAGAGGAAATTTAAGGGATGATAGCATTTGATACCAGATACCTGGTTCAGAGTCACACAGATACACATTTTGATCTACTTGTTTCCTTCTAGTTAAAGTGCCATGGAGGAAATCTGCCCAAATCACAGGGATTAGAAATATATTTAGCTATTACAGAAAGATAATTCAACAAGGATAGGCATTAAGGACATCTCTATTTGATTCAGTTGAGTGAACCTACCCTGTTTCAGTTACCCATCATGATCCACCAGTCAAACATCACAGGTTAACTAGAACTTCTCAAAGCTACTTTGTACTCACTCAGACAATAAGGAAGTGACATTAACAGTGTAAGCCTTTACTCTCATAAGATAATCAAGTCTTTGAGGAAGCTCCCTTTTTAAGGAAAAAAAAAAAAAACTAGCTTATTTTGCCTGGGGGGAATATCACTGTCATCATGACAAAAATATAGGCTGTCCCACAAGTCTTAGTTCATTTTTAGTTCTAAAACCAAAGAGTGTTTGCTGTGGCCAATGGTGGCATGGGTTATGCATTTTTTAATTTTTGTGTTCCAGTGTCTATCCTAATGTTTTAAACATTTTAAGTGCCTAACAAATGCCCCAGCTCTGAGATGGATATTTAATAATATCCAGGAAATTATCTAGAAGAGTCAACAAAGCACAGTGGGAAGACAGTTGATCTTCAAATCAGAAAACCTGAGTTGGACATCCTAAGTCTGATGATTGGTAGCTACAATCTTCACTTTCTTAAACTATAAAATGGAGATTTATATTTTCATTATCTCCCTTCTAGGGTTTTTGTTGTTGTTATTATTAGGAAAAGTACTTAATTGACTAAATTACCATGTCAATGTGTGAATTCCTATGATTATTAATTACATTCCTTACACTGTTTCTTTCAAAGGATTGGGGAAAGAAAGATATGCTATAAACTCTAAAAGCACTAGGTAATTGTTACAGCAATCCTTATGTTTTTTATAATCATCTTAGGAACTTGGGTTTGTGGGAATCTAACAGTATAGATGAGTATGAGATGAGTATAGATGAGTATAACTACATAAGACTTTTAGTTTGATTCAGATCCACAATCCTGTAAGATACATCCATAAAGAAACAGACTGAAAAAGGATAAATTACACAACTAGTTTTCCATATATGAATTAGGATTTGAACTGAGCTCTTTCTGATTCCAAATCTAATGCTTTTTTTTTAACTGTAACACCCCATCATCCCATTTCTTCTGTCTTGTTTCTGAGTAGTATGATGGACCATATTAATGGAACAGTTAATGAGAAAGAAGAAGAGCCATGTGATTGCTCCTCTTGTATGTCACATTAGACAGACTCTTCTTGTGCTAGTCCTGCTTATATATGAGACATTGTCATTATCGTTGCGTCATTTCAGTTATGTCTGACTCTGTGATCCCATTTGGGTTTGTTTGTTTTTTGCAAAGATACTAATGTGATTTGCTATTTTCTTCTCCAAATCATTTTATAGATAAGGAACTGAGGCAGACAGGGTTAAGTGACTTGCCCAGGGTTGCATAACAAGGAAGAAAATGAAGCAGCCATGAGGAGTTCTAGTTAAGGTAAATTGTTTGGCTGGTAGAGTAAAAAACTCAATTCTTTCTGACTTCTAAGCCAGGCACTCTATCCATTGCTCCACCTTACTTCCCACTACCTCTGGAACTTGGGCAGATGACTAAATTTCTCTGGGTCATATTTCCTTATCTATAAAATGATAGGGTGGAAATAGATGACCTAGTTGCAAATTCTTTCCAATTATAAATCCTTTAATCTTATCATCCCAGTGCACAGCTTTTAGGGAGGAAGTACCTGGTAAACAGCAACATATATATACATGTCAACTTTTATCATGATACAAATATTATCCATGTCACAGGGCTATTGTCGCCTTTATATAAGATAATATATATGAATAAGTGATATAAATACACTGTTATTTCTATTAAGAAAACCACCTGAATCATCTCTGGAAACAGCACTCAAAAGGTGCTGTAATTTATTATCATACTGCACTGCTCTTGATAGGTGACCTGGTATTCCACAGGTTATATAGATTTACCAGAAGGATTTCCAAAACAACCTCAAAAAAAATTCATTCTTTTGACATTCTTCTTTGTTTCTGAAAGTTTTGTAAAGAAAAATAGGACTTGAACATATCATTGACACAATCCATTAGTTTTTTAATTTATAATGGTCTCAAAAATAACAACAACAAATAAACCAACATGCCTAAGTTGCAGTAGAGGCTAATGATAATGGATAATAATGATAATCACAGCAATTGGAATGAAAGCAGGAAACTTACATTTTTATTGGCCCAGGTGTGGAGAAGACTCATCAACTTGTCAGTTTTTATTTTTTCCTTGAGCAGACTGCTCACCTAAGGAACAAAAGATATGTTTTGATCTATGAGCTCAGACAGTGAATGAGAACAGGAATAGAGTTTCACAGCCTACTTTTTCAAAGAGAACCCAATTTCCTTGCTAGAATGCCAGCACAAACACAGCTGGCCTCCCACTTCAGCTCAGTGGGTGTCCACCCAGTTTTTTAAGTTTCTTTATTTGCTATTTGTATGTTCTATTTCCACTAAAAAAAAAGAACATTGGGTCAGTATGGAATAGTGGAAATAAGATTGGATTTGGAGTCAGGGACTGGGTGAATATCCTGCCTCTTCTATTTTTTACCGGCATGGATCTGAGCAAGTTATTCAATTTCTCTGGGCCTCAATTTAATTCTCTTTAGCATCCCTGATGAGATCATTCTCTTATCTCACATTACCATTGAAGATTGGATCGAAGAGGAGATACTAATATTTTTCTCAGTCTTATGGTTGACTATTTTCTTGATACTTGTAGCTCATGAGCCCCCACCAATTTGCTTCCACTAGTAGACTTAATTCTTAGTAAACATATTTATTCAAATAGCACAAAAAGAACAGTAATTACAAAACACTTTACACAAATTCTGTAGCCCACTTTGTCACTAATGTATATGAAGTACAGGAGGAAGAGTGGTTATGAACTTCCAATGATACTGATGCACACATGTAGGTAATATACCTTGCCAAAGCAATTCACAGTTCTAAAACTGCAAGACCTTGATGTCTTTTATTTCTCGAAGGGTTCCTTTAGAAATTCTCTAGGAGACATGATGTTTGAGTTGTTTGGTTGCTGTTAGGCTTATTATAGAGCAAAATGTTTAAGATGAATTGGTCAATTTGTTGGTAGGCTTAGGTTAAGCAAATCACTTAATGCCTATTATATCAGACCAGGCAGATTGTTTGGCCTCTATTGTTTGGCCACTGGTTTCTTTATAGAATGTGATGATTTCTAATGGTTGGGTAAATTAACTGAATTCCCTGGAATGACTCTTCTTGGGGGGTATGGTTTTTTCACTATCTCTAAAGTCATGAGCCCCCACCAATTTGCTTCCACTAGTAGACTTAATTCTTAGTAAACATATTTATTCAAATAGCACAAAAAGAACAGTAATTACAAAACACTTTACACAAATTCTGTAGCCCACTTTGTCACTAATGTATATGAAGTATACAGGAGGAAGAGTGGTTATGAACTTCCAATGATACTGATGCACACATGTAGGTAATATACCTTGCCAAAGCAATTCACAGTTCTAAAACTGCAAGACCTTGATGTCTTTTATTTCTCGAAGGGTTCCTTTAGAAATTCTCTAGGAGACATGATGTTTGAGTTGTTTGGTTGCTGTTAGGCTTATTATAGAGCAAAATGTTTAAGATGAATTGGTCAATTTGTTGGTAGGCTTAGGTTAAGCAAATCACTTAATGCCTATTATATCAGACCAGGCAGATTGTTTGGCCTCTATTGTTTGGCCACTGGTTTCTTTATAGAATGTGATGATTTCTAATGGTTGGGTAAATTAACTGAATTCCCTGGAATGACTCTTCTTGGGGGGTATGGTTTTTTCACTATCTCTAAAGTCTGCCTTGACTGGTTGCTATAATATTCTTTTCAGAAAGTATTACAATGATCTTTTCAGCAAGAGAAAATAATCATTAATCAAGGATTGTTAAAAGTCTTTCCTTTTAGTCTCCTGAATAAAAACTTTAATTATGAGGCCTAGTTCCTCTAGGTTAGAAGGAGAAGTCTAATCTCTCCCATTAACAATTCTTCATGGGACAACTAGGTGACAAAGTGGATAGAATGCTAGGCTTGGAATCACCTTTATGAGTTCAAGTCTGGCCCAAATATTTATTGGCTATGTGGTTTACTGACTAAATTACTTAACTGTGTTTGCATCAGTTTCCTTATCTGTAAAAAGATCTGGAAAAGGAAATGGTAAACCACTCCAGTATCTTTGCCAAGAAAACTCCAAATGGGAATAATCAGATATTACTGAAAATTTACTGTAAACACTCACACATACCATTCGGAAGTGGCTTCCCTCACGGAGAACCTTCATCATTACTTATGGTGTTCAGTCTAATTATACTTCCCAACTCTTATTGGATCTTAGGGAGATGATTGGTTTGGGACAAAGTGCAGTATTGTTCTATATCCTGGAACAAGCTCATTGTCTTGACTTCTTCATATGCAATTGAACTATTTAAACCACAGATCTTTTTAAAATTATGGGATAACATTTCGACATCTAAAAGGTTTTCCATTTACATTTCAGTGTCTGTTTTCCCCATTTTATAGTTTTGCTTAATCTCAAAGGGTGGATTATTATGCTTCTTTAAAATGAGGCCCATGTCATTAGTTGAGGAATGACTGAATGGTATAAGAAAGTTAGGGAATATTATTGTTTTAAAAAGTTGATCAGCAGGATGTTTTCAGAAAGGCCTGGAGAGACTTACATGAAGTGATGCTAAGTGAAGTGAGTGGAACCAAGAGAACATTGTACACAGCAACAAGATCATGTGATGATAAATACTGATGGATATGACTTTTTTCAACAATGAGGTGATTTAGGCTAATTCCCATAGATTAGTGATGGAGAGAGCCATCTGCACCCAGAAAGAGGACTGTGGGACTGAATGTAGATCACAACATAGTATTTTCACCCTTTTTGCTGTTTTTTGCTTGCTTTTTTTTCTTATTTTTTCCCTTTTTGATTTCATTTTTTATTTGTGCAACATGATATATGTGGACATATGTGTAGGAGAACTGCATTGTTTTACTTATATTGGATTATTTACTATCTCGGGGAGAGAGAGGGAGAAAAATTGGCATACAAGGTTTTGCAAGGGTGAATGTTGAAAACTAACTGTGAATATGTTTTGTAAACAAAAGTAAAAAGCTATTATTAAAAAGCAGAAAGAAAAAACAAGAAAAAACAGGGGATCACTTGTCCACATATGGGTCTGCTAAAATGAAAAAAAAAAGATGGATGCATACATATTGGCTCTAAGGATATTTTTCTCCCTATCATCTGTGAAAATAGAATCAGTTAGACTTCCATGACTGTGAAATGATTTTCATTTTAGACCAGAGCCATGATTTCACTAGTAAAGGGAAGAGTTGGTGAAGAAGCAATTGTCACCAGTAGAAGTCAGCACCTCCTTCTCCAGTCATTATAATAGAAAGATTCCTGGGACATTGAGAGGTTAAGGAATTTTCAGAAAAATGATTTGAATCCAGGTCTTCCTCATCCTAAAGTTAGCTCTTCATCCATTATGCCATACTTCCTACCAACAAGAAGACAATAGCTCCTCTGAATGAGAGATCTTTGTGAAGCAGGTTTGGTCATAAATAGAGCTTTTTCATTTTCTAGTCAAATCCTCTATATTTTGAGCCTTTTGTGGGAAAGCTATCAAGGGCTTCTCAGTTCAGTTAGAGGCACTATGGAGTAGGAGGTAGATGGTTTGCTTTCTAGTCATGTCTTTCATATTATTTATGTGGCCTAAGGCAAGCTTCTCAATGCCTCAGTTTCCTAATTTGTAAAATAAGGAAGTGAGTAGAACAAATTACATCTAATATCCCTTCTAGCTTTAACAAACTGTCATGCCAAGTCTCAGTAATACTCTGCTATTAACATTAGAATATTAGCATGCACAGTGGTAAGAGAATTGACCTGAAGCAAGGTAGATTTAGATTCAAGTTCTACTTATGACATATACTGACTAAGTAACTGTTCATTGCTCAAGGCAATTATTTTTGTTTTTTTATGAAATTGGGGTTGACTTTCTTAGGATACAATGCTAGTAAGTGTCAGAGTTGTCTGACTCCTGGGCCAGTGGTCTATCTATAATATTATCTAGCTGCCACTTCAAGGCAATTCTTTAAAACAGTGAGTTTTAGAGGGAATACCGAAATGAATTAGTAGATGGCATTACATTGCCTAGGAATTCCCTCTATCAATGACATACAAATTGATCCCCTAATTCAATTATAAATATCAGTATTAACATGATCATGAACTCATAAGCCAAACTGAACAATGAGGAAATGCCTGAGTCCAAAGGTACTACAACTTTGATGAAGCAGAGAAGGGACATGAAAAGGAATCATTAAAAGTGACAGTGTCCCATAACCAGGAACAACATGAACCCTAATCTAGATGATGGGAGTTTCTCTGGTATCTGACATTTTTATTAGTAATTAATTAATCCCATATCACCCATATCATTTAAAAATACTGAAAAACCCACATTAATCACCTGAGAGAAAAGCAATAATGACCACATGGCAATCTGGAAAATCTTTGCCACTTAAAATAACTAAATCTTTATTTTACCACGTCAGAAACCAATCTTTCCTTCCCTCCCATTGAAAGCATCTGTTTCCTGAAATATAGCAACTATGACAAAGAGGGATAGACAAGTAATGCACCTTGTTGGCAATAGACCCATCCCTTTGGGTAAGGCAATGAGGGCCCAATTGAGAAGGGGAAAAGCAAATTAATGGAAAAGGAGTTTTGTCTACTGGGTGACAACTCTTTGGAAGGAATCAGGATTTGAATCCAAATGCATAACTTCTGTAAAAATAATTAGATAATGATGATGATGATGAGGATGACAATTATTATTCCCCTTCCATCAAACAGCACATTTTAACAATTTTAAATTGTTTTCTCAGTTATCTTTTTTTCTGTTGATGACAAAGCAAGAGATTGTTGGCATTAACTTTTTGAAATTTTTAGGAAGAATTATATAACAAAATACATTATGGCAGACATGTTTTAGGGAACATTTTAATAAGCCAAAATATTGGCAGTGGAGTCTGTGATTTTGTGTTCAAATCATGCCATTGATGGTCACTATATGTACAATCCTAGGCAAGTCATTTAGTTTCATGGGTCTCAGTTTTTCATCTTTAAATGAAGGGCTTAGGGGACAGCTAGGTGGCACAGTAGACAGAGAAATCCTGGAGTCAAGAGGACCCAAGTTCAAATTAAATAAGTCCCTTAACCCCAGTTGCCTCAAAAAAAAAATTAAGGGCTTGGATTAGATGGCTTCTGATGCTCCAGAGGTGGGTTAGAACCTGACCAGAGGACACGTTGTTAAATATTCAGTGTGAGAATTTACACCTTGGAAATCAGTAAATGGTATAATTCATAAATACTACAATTAAGGGCTTGATTTATTATTTAGAACACAAGTGTCAAACTTGTAGTCAATGGGTCGCAGCTCCTGAAAGGGCCTGAAGCAAACTGTAATTGGGAGAGATTCTTACATAAAAGAGACATATAAAAAAGAGCTTTCATAGTAGAGGGAAAAATGGGAGTGTGGCAGGTGCTGCTTACACCTCATTCTCATTAGAATTGATTCAAAGAGAGAACCTTCCTCCTCAACACATTCAATTAGATGTAGAAATCTATTTTACACAATAGAGATATAAGAGGGGAAAGCATAACAAAGGAGATGATCATCATTTGGAGAATAACTAAAGAAGTTGTGACATATGATTATGATGGAGTACTACTGTATTATAAAAAATGGCAAGAAAGGTGGTTTCAGGGAAAAAGCAAAACAAACAAAACCACATGACAAGACCTATATGAACCAGTGCAAAGTGGAATGAGAAGAACTGGGAGGTCAATTTTTACAGTAATAGCAACTATGATGATCAACTATGAAAGCATTGGCTAATTTGTCAATACAGTGATTCAAGACAATTCCAAAGTACTCATAATGGAAAAAAATGCTATCCAACTCTAAAGAGAAAACTGATGAACTCTAACTGCAAATATATATTTGTAAAGTATAATTTGCTCATTTTACTTTTTTTTTTGTTTCCGTCCCCATATGGTTAATATGCCAATATTTTTATTTACTGAGGTAATAGGTTAAACAACTTGCCTAAGTCTTATATGAGAAGATGATACATGTACATCATAGCTAGTAAGTGTCTGAGGCTGAATTTGAATTTCTCTTTCTGACTCTAGGATTAGTGCTCTATCCATTGCATTATCTATCTGCCTTTATTTAACAAAATGAATAAAAATGCAATACTGCATAGATAATGTTAATATATGATTTTCTAAGTCAATTTGCAGTCCATGGGGATATCTATGTGAGACTTGATGATTTGTTTGTATTTGAATTTGACTCCACTAGTCTAGACTTAAGAAATCATATAGAAAGTGCTAATAATTCAGAGACAGGTGGCACAGTACAGCAAACATTGGCCCTGGAGTTAATAAACTCAATATTTGTGTGGTGCTGGACAAGTCACTTAATTATAATGACATCAAAAAGTGTTAATTCAGATTACACTTTAAAGTATATTTTGTATACCTTGTTGTTATGGGCCAGAACTCTGAAACAAGGATTCTTACAAGGTGTTAAATCAGTGGAATTGATAAATACAAAGGTTATCTAGTTGAGCATGGTGCTTAATAGTTCTCTAAGTTCAGTATAATTGATTTAATCTTACAACAAATAATGGTTTCCTAGTGAAATAATGATTGTTTTATACTCAGTGTAGAGCATATAAGCTGTGAGCGCAAGCTCTCAGAGGGAAGGAGAGAGAGATTCATTTCCATTTTCATCAGCCTTGTAGTGGCTGGCCTGGCCTCCTGCACTTCTCCACTGAAACCAAGACTCCTGAAGGATCTCAAGAAAGCTAGCTGGGTCCTAGGTATGGAGAAACGATTTTGAAGTAGACAATAAAGGATTTGGACTTTAATACCTGGCTATTCTCGTGTTGATTATTCTGCTGAAAGGAAGGCTGCTCCAAGACCTCCAGAAAACCAAATGAGAATATTACATCTTGTTTTTTATGGAGAGTCAGTCATATTTTAATTATTTATCAGCATACTACTTCTAGTAGGAGATCAGTAATCTTATGATTTTGAAATATGGTGAAGTTCTTTAATCAAAAGAGAAAAATAAATATTTACATAGTTCCCATAGCAAATACAACGTACGTCAATATGGGAATGGGCATTCTCATGACATGGTTTGAAAAGTATATACTAACTATGTTAGTTATATAGTTACTAACTATATTTGTCTAAAATTATGTTACACTCTCCTTTTCCTATCCCTTTTTTCTCTTCATCTCCTTCCCTCAAAAATCTGGCTTCCATAGAAATTGTGTGATTGTATTCTTAAAGAATTATAGTAAATATGACAATGATTAAAAGAGTAGTGATGATATAGGACTTCACTAAGACCCAAACACAGATGGAAGAAAAGGACTTCCATGAACTTAGAGTGGTGAGATACCCCTTTGATACATATGCTTTCTTTCTACTGGACTCTTCCCATACACATGAGCTAGTGTGTCAGAGACTTTGGGGAAAGGAGGAGGTATTTTGTACAAATTGTTCTTAATGTTAGGCTAGCTGTGCCAGACCTAAAATTATATTATAAAGCAGCAGTCATCAAAATTATTTGGTACTGCCTAAGAAACAGAGTAGTCGATCAGTGGACTAGGTACACAATAAAATAGTCAATAACTATAGCAATCTAGTGTTTGACAAACCCAAAGATTCCAGCTTTTTATATAAGAACTCACTATTTGACAGAAACTGCTGAGAAAATTGGAAACTATTATGGCAGAAACTAGGCACTGACCCACATCTAGCACCATATACCAAGATAAAATAAAAATGGATTTATGATTTAGACATAAAGAGTGGTATTATAAGAAAATTAGAAGAACATAGGATAGTTTACCTTTCAAATCTGTGGAAAATGAAGGAATTTGCGATCAAAGAAGAACTGAAGTGCATTATTGAACACCAAATAGATAACTTTGATTATATTAAGTTAAAAAGTTTTTGTACAAACAAAACTAATGCAGACAATATTAGAAGGGAAGCAATAAATTGGGAAAACATTTTTACATTTAAGGGTTCTGATAAAGGTCTCATTTCTAAAATCTATAGAGAATTGACTCAAATTTATAAGAATTCAAGCCATTCTCCAATTGATAAATGGTCAAAGGATACAAACAGACAATTCTCAGATGAAGGAATTAAAACCATTTCTAGTCATATAAAAAAGTGATCTAAATCACTATTGATCAGATAAATGCAAATGAAGACAACTCTGAGCAACCACTATATCCCTCTCAGATTGACTGGGATGACAGGAAAAGATAATGATGAATATTGGAGATGTGGGAAAACTGGGATAATAATGCATTGTTGGTGGAATTGTGAACAGATTCACTCATTCTGGAGAGCAATTTGGAACTATGATCAAAAATTTATCAAACTGTGCATATCCTTTGATCTAGCAAAGTTTCTAGTGGGCCTATATCCCAAAGAGCTCTTAAAGGAGGGAAAGGGACTCACACATGCCAAAATGTTTGTGGCACATTTTGTTTTGTAGTGGTAAGAAAGTGGAAACTGAGTGGATTCATGTCAGTTGGAGAATGGTGAATAAGTTATGGTATATGAATGTTATGAAATATTATTATTTTATAAGAAATGATCAGCAGGATGATTTTAGAGAAGCCTGGAGAGACTTACAGGAGCTGATGCTAAGTGAAATGGATAGAACCAGGAGATCATTGTACATGGCAACAATATTATATGACAATTCTGATGGAGATGACTCTTTCCGACTGAGGCTAATTTCAATAATCTTGTGATGAAGAGAGCCATCTACACCCAGGAGAAGACTTCTGAGTGTGGATCACAACATAACATTCTCACTCTTCTTCTTGTTGTTTGCTTGCATTTTGTTTTCTTATTTGTTTTCTTTCTTTTTTTATCTGATTTTTCTTGTGCAGCAAGATAATTGTATAAATATGTTTCGATATAGTGGATTTAACATATATTTTAACATGTCTAACATATACTGGATTACTTGTCATCTAGGGGAGGGGATGGGGAAAGGAGGGGAAAATTTGGAATACAAGGCTATGCAAGTGTCAATGCTGAAAAATCATCCATGCATTATTTTGAAAATAAAAATATTTAATAAAAATTTGATTAAAAATGAATTTTTTTGCCAAGGCAATTGGGGTTAAGTGACTTGTCCAGGGTTATATAAAAAAGAAGAATTTTTAAATGATAAATTTAGAGGGAAAACATACTAGTGGGGGCTCAAGTTCATAGCACTAGAGAATCACCTCTGACCTCTGAGGAAGATATATAGCTAAAATCTTGGAAACTGATTTATCAGTAAGAATGTGAATTGAAATAAAGATATCACAGAATTTCTATGGGCTACATATGTTAAAATATTTTCCCCACTAAACAAATATATTAATATGTATATATGTGTATTTTATGGTATCTATTAAATTTATATACAGACATGCATATATATATGTGTATATATATATATATATACACACACACATATAGAAAGAGTGCCCAAAATCTTTAGATTAGATTTAGATTTAGAACTGCACTAAGACTTTTGAAATATTTATGCATATTTATGTGTTTTATTTATCCTCTCTCACTTAAATCTAATTCACTTGCATGTCATGGTCTTCTCTCTCTCTCTCTCTCTCTCTCTCTCTCTCTCTCTCTCTCTCTCTCCATATATACATATATACATATATATGTACATTAAAAAACCTTTAGTATATGTTTCATATTCACAGCCTATATTCAGATAAATATGGCATTTGTCACATAATCATTTTACCTTCTTTTCAATTAACTAAACATCTATTCATTTATATTGCCCAAGATGTTTTGCAAGATACTTTGCACATAGTTAGAACTCAATAAATATTTTTGAATGAATACATTTATAAATATGCACATTAGTATACTGGACCTTTTCACTATTTCTATATTAGCTCATTTAATGATATAAATTGCAAAAATGTTCTGTTGAGAGAAGCCTGTAAATGTCTTTCTAAAATCCTATTTAATTCTTCTGATTATATTTTCAGAAAAAATAAATATGGTTGTTTTGGGGCAGAAAACTATTGAAAAAAATTTTTTTAAATTGGAAAATAGCCCCATATCCCCAAATAGGGTAAATTCTTATAAGTATTCCCATTTGTGACTTTTTAGTGGGTATGGAAAAAAAAGATGAAAAAGAGTCCTTGGACAGATTGACTTGAAATGGAGTGTGTGGGAACCTTTATTTGCCATTAAAAAGCTTTATCAAAATAAAAAGATCTGATCACAGTATTTGCAATAATTTGTAATGAGATATTTATATAGAAGAAACAGTTTACAGAGGTAGGTGCCATTATTATTCCCATTTTACAAACGATGGAACTGAAGTTAGGTATCTTGAGCAGATTCACATAGCTAATAAGTATCTGAAGTTAAATTTGAACTCATGTTCTCCTCCTTTCAATCCCTGGGCTCTATCCACCTTGCTACCTAGTTGTTTTATGAAGGGAAAAATTACTTCATTTCCCAACTAGGTACCTGTGAAATCCAAACATACCTTTAATTTAGGCACTTTTTAATTTAGTCACAGATATTACTGGCTTTAATTTAATCCCATATAAAAGCTCATGTTAAGCTATAAAGGCTTGTATTGCAGATCTGTTTATTTGGTTCATGCTAAGAAAAAGCATGGAGAAAGACTTTAGTTAGCTGGAAATATATATATAATTTTAAATTTCTATCGACATATTAGTAAATATTCTATCTGGGAGGTTGTACAGTTATTATTTTATTATTTATGGTCATTTATAATAATATGTATTTTATTTATATATTTTCATCTAAAATAAATTTCTCAGAATATCAGAAAAGGTAATGTGGAACCAAAAGTAAGTATATCCCCACTAAGCTAAAAGTGAATTGATTGCTGTAATGGGTATGGCAGATTAAATCAGATATGTGAGAGAAATAAGGCAAGAAAAGAAAGGATAGTTCAGTAACCAAAGAGAAAATTATACTCTTAATTAGTGCCATAATAATTGTCAGGGGAAATACAGAGAAAGGAAAGACATGTGAAATATTGAAATTATCAGCCCCAAGTGAAAAAAAAAAAAACCCTCTCTCTTTGTCTCTCTCTGTCTCTCTGTCTGTGTCTCTCTCTGTCTCGCTCTTTCTATCTCTCCTCTGCCTCTATCTCTCTCTTCTTTCACAAGCACATATAGATACACATAAAAACAGTGAGGGAAATCCAAGTTTTCATATTTCCCTCTTGAGTGAGGAAATAAAAAAGCATTTATCTAACACTTGTTATACATAAAGTACTGTTCTAAATGCAAAAGTCACTAATTGAAAAATCTGAGTTTACAAGTCTGACAATGAAGCAAAGCTAAATCATATTTCAGGTTAAATCATATTTCTAGGGAAGAAAAGACAATTTGTACAGAGTAAACTTTTAGTAAGAAAACCCAGAAGGAAGGCATGAGCATAGGGAATTTGTTTTCTTTCCTGTGTTTCTCTCCTTCCATAAATCCTTGCTAAAATCCTTCCATCTCACACTCAATACAAAGGTTTTTGGAAATGCATTTGAAGACAATTTTTTCTAATAATAATAATAACTGAAATTTAAGGTTTTGAAAAGTGCATCATATGTGAAGCTTCATTTAATCTTAACTGTAGCCTTGTACCCTGGTTTTGACAGGTATTGTCATCTTTAAATTACTTTTACAGAAACCTGGATTCATAATTCTTGAATTACATATATATATATATATATATATATATATTTATGGCTCTTGTTACCTGGTAAGTATCATTAAGTTTCAAATTAAGGGCAAATGTGTCATTTTTCACTCATGCCTGAAAAGTCTGGCTCTTCATGACTCTATTTGGGGTTTTCTTGATAAATATACTGGAGTGGTCTTCTATTTTTTTCTCTAGCTCATTTTACAGATGAGGAATAGAGTTAAATGACTTGCTCAGAGTCACATAGCTAATAAGTGTCTGAGGCCAAATTTGAACTCAAGATTAGTCTCCCTCACTCCAGGCGTGACACTTTATCCACTGTGCCACTTAGCTGTTCTATGTTTCATTGACATTTGAAATTCAATATATCCAAACAAAGCTCATTGTCTTTCCTTACAAATACACCTTTCTTTATTCTCTTCTTTTCCTATTTTTTGAATAGCACTTCCATATTACCAATCATTCAGGTTTGCTTGACTCCCATGACTCATTCTCAATTCTTCTTTCTTTTTCATATCCAATCAGTTGTTAAGTTTTGCTGATAATAACTCTCCAAGATCTCTTGAATCCATTCCCTTTATTCCATCCATGTAGCCATCACCCTAATTGAAGTCTTCAACACCATGGGCTAAGAATATTCCAAAAGCATCTTAATTAGTTTTCCTGACACCAGTTTCTCATTTCTCTAATCCATCTTCTTCTGATAGTTATTGTCACTCCCCCAGTCAAAAAGTTTCAGTGGCTCCCTTTTACCTTTAAGCACAATTTTTTTTTTGTTTTAGGTATTTAAAATTCTTAAAAGGATGGCTTCCTCCAATTTTGTACATTATTGCCCTTCACACAATCTAAGTAAGACCTAGTCAAACTGGCCTTCCCATTCACAACATTCCTTCTCCCATCTCTGATCTCTGTGAGCTTTGCAGAGGTGTCCCAAAGTCCCTTTACTTCTGTCCTTAGGATCCCTAGTTAGCTTCAAGGTTCAATTTAAGCACCCCTTGCTACACAAGACCTATCTTGCTGTCCTCAGAAACTAGTGTCTTCTCTCCCAAATTATATTTGAATATTATATTAAATCATGTCATTGATAAATGAACAAAGGATATGAATAGGCAGTTTTCCAGTGAAGAAATAAAACTAATTTAAAGTCATATAACAAAATGCTCTAAATCATTATTGATTAGAAAGACCTTAAGATATCATTTCATACCTACCAGAATGGCTAAAGTGATAGAAGGATAAAATGACAAATGTTGGAGAGGATGTGGAAAAACTAGGATTTTTTGTGGGATTGTAAAATCATTTTTGGAGAGCAATCTGGAGTTATGCCCAAAGAGATATTACACTACCTGTATCCTTTGACCCAACAATAGTGCTATTTGGTCTATTCTCAAAGATAATTAGGGGAAAAAAGGGGAAAAAAAAGTATGTTCTAAAACATTTGCAGCAGCTCTCTTTGTGGTGGCAAAGAATTGGAAATTATATGGCTGTCCATTAATTGGGAAATGATTTGAGTAAATTCTGGTATATGATTATGATGGAATGTTATTGTATTATGAGAAATGATGAGCTTAATTATTTTAGAAAAACATGGAAAGGCTTCCATAAAGTAATAAAGAATAAAGTGAGCAGAGTCAAGAAAATATTGTATATAGTGACATCAATATTATTTTAGCAATGATTTTGAGTGAATAAGTCACTTTGACCATTATAAATACCCAAATTAACTCTAAAAGACATGTGAAGACATATACTGTATGCATACAAAAAAAGAATTGACAAATAGAAGTATGTATTGACTAATTTTACATATATATATAAAACTATATATCTAAATATTTGAGTGCAGTGATAATGGTGGCCAGATCTTGGATAGAGGTATGGAGGGAAGAAAAAAAAAAGAAAAATACTTCACCTGATAATTTGTATATTTGAAATTAATAGCAAGTTGTACCCAGTAGATTTGCAGTGTCAGATATGATCTTTTTTTTATTGTACTGTTATGAAAATGTTTGTTTTATTCCATAAAGTAAAAATTAAATAAAAATGTATGTTTGTATACACACACATACATTACATATATATACATACATATACACATGTGTGTATGGATATATATGTATATGTATTTACTTAACAGCATTTGTGTAAACTCCTTGGTAGCAAAAATTTTTTCTTTTTTTCCTTTTTTTTTTTTATCCTCCAGTACCTGGCACATGGTAGGCAATTAATTAATTAAATGAATGGATGGACAGAATTAATATCCTGGATTCCATTCTGGATGTCCCCATACCTCCAAGGGTAAATGTTGACGAATAAGACAACTGTAGTTGTTTCGGGACTTATAATTCCTGACATAATTGGCATTAGAAATTCTTTATTCACCTCTAATTCTCCCTTCTTATCCACAGCAGGGCTGGAAATACATTTTGAGGTCACCTACTTCAGCATCTTTATTAAGCAAAGTTATTCCCATTGTTCATCTTGCCTTAAAATAATTTTTGATTTATTGAAATTCCTACTTGGCTGTTTCCTATAAAGTGTTGATTTTATGGCATTTTTACATTAGAAAAATCTAAGTAAAAAATCTTATGTACAATAAAAAAGATACTTACTGATCTCAGGAGATATTGTCTTGACAGTGAGAAGTTTAACGCTTTCTTTATCTGATTGAGGCCTATTTTTATGAGAAAAATTAAGTTAGGACCAAAGTAATTGGCATGATTCATATGTGCAAAAAAGTACATAATATGAAGAAAAAAATTTAAAAATAGCTATTATGTCTGTATCTATAGTAGATACTATGCTTGTTTTTTCAAGTATTCACACAGTCTTTTTGGTCTCTCATTTAACCAAACCAAAAAATTCTATTCCATTCTTATACAAAAATATTCATCAGATAAAGAAAGACCAACACAAGCAAAATTCAGAGTAAAGGTCATTGTCTCCAATACTGAAATAGAATGTAAAGGAAATACAAATGTTCTCAAAGACCTGAGTATTTTCTGCATGCTTGACTCAATAGATGTTGAGTCATATGTTAGGCCAGTTTCAGATACTTATTAGATATGTGATCCCAGGCAAGTACTTACTCTCTGTTTGCTTCTGTAAAATGGGAATAATAATCACCTTACCTCCCAGGATTGTTTTGAGGAACAGATAGGAAAATATTTTTAAAGTCCTTAGTACAATGATTGACACATAGTAGGTACTAAATAAATGCTTGTTCTCTTCTCCCTCTGTTTCCTCTTCCTATCTTTATTCCAAATTCTCCATTCTTAATTCTTGTGGAAAGGTATATTGAATGGAAAGAGACTTTTTAAAAAAGTTTTTTGATTCTCCAAAAATAAATACCCATAATCTTCTATCTTTTTAGATTAAAGTTAATTCAACTTTGCATAAATACATATGTACATTCAAAACTGGGTTGTTACTCTCCTTTATAACTAATTAGATCTTTTCTCCCTCATCTTGGCTTTAATGGCCAATCTATTTGCTTTCAACTATTTTATCATTTAAACAGACTCTACAATCCTAATCATTCCTAAGGATGAGGACATTTAGGTCAGTTTCCAAGTGTCATGTACAATTATACTTTAAACATTTAACCAGGGCTTGGTTTAGTCTCATTTACATGTTGCAAATTTCCTTGGGCAAATTCTGTTATAAGATCATATCTTTAAAGGTGAAAGGGATCTTAACAATCACTGAATTCAATCCTCTAATTTTACAAATGAGGAAACTGAGGCTCAGAAAAATAAAATGATTTAGTGGGGTTGATTTTTTTCCAACTCAACTCAATGCTATAAAGTATAAAAAGTGGAATCAAACCAAAATCCAGCATATTCTCTGCTATACAGTATTCTCTCTCTCTCTCTCTCTCTCTCTCTCTCTCTCTCTCTGTCTTAATATTGAAAAATTTCCCTTTTTCTTAGGATAAATTTTCTGTATGCCCTTAATATGTTTCCACATAGCATCCTCTCTTTAAATATTCCTACTTTGTACTTATAATTTCTACACCTTTAATTATAATTTGCCAAAATGTTGTATGCTTTCTGTTCACTTTTGTATCCTCTCCCATGTTTCCTCTTGTGTAGTGCTTTCTCCTAATAGGTATAAATTCTTTTAAGGGCAGGCACTCTTTTTCTTTTCTTTATTTATGTTCTCAGATTTTAAAATTTTGCCTGGAATAATTAGGCACTAAATGAATGTTTATTGTGTGGTACTATACTTCTAATGAGGAGATTGAGATTCAGGGAAATTAATTAACTAACCCATGGTTTTGCAACTAATATTTGCATTGGGAGCTGCTTTAAGGTTTTCAGACTTCAGCTTCTTATCTTTCTAACATACTTTTCCTTTAAAAATGATAGATTTTAGGGTCATAGATCTAGAAAATGCTTTAGAGGTCATGTAGATCAGAACTTAGCAGTGTTTGGCATATAGCAGGAACTTATTGATTGATTTATTGATAGTCCAACTTCATCATTTTACAAATGAGGAACAGGAAAGGTAAAGTGATATATCCAAGACTACATATATAAACAAGTCAAATAGAATTTGACCTGGATTCTATGCACATGAAGCTAGTGAATCTATAGCACCTGATGCCAACTCTTATCAGTCCACTCTCAGCATTATAAACATGGCTATACTTACTGGTCAGTTCCATTGTCTGATGTACCTGGAATAAAATACAATGGATTATTCATTCATTAGAATCATAGAATTTTCTAGTTGTAAAGAAGCTTAGAGCTATTTTAGTTCAATACCTGACTTCAGAAAGACAAAATAAAATATGGCTGCAACAACAACAATAACAACAACAATAAGGAAAGATTCTTTATGGTTTTGGAATTCTGTATTGATGTTCCTAGAGCCAACTTATGGTTTCTTATTTCTCATAAACTAGTTTCTTGGATTTGATTACCAGTCATATAGGGATTTCTGGGATCCTTCTGACTAGGCCATATCCAGAACCCTGAGTTCCCAGTGAAGAGAGCTCTGAGTTTTTCTTGGGCCCCTGTGATTCTATGCAGCTGTGTGAGAATGCTGCCCATTATGGGGGTCCTACAAACATCTAATGTCACTCTAGTGCTTCAAGGCACAATGTTTTAAATTATTTTCCAGACAGGAGAATTGGATTTTCCGCTTTCTCCTTTGTGCATTTCTCTTGTGGATGCAAATCACAGTCTTTGCAGAACATCAATACCACAAACTCCTGCTTGCAATTATCTCTCAAGGAAATGGTCGGAACTAGCCCTACAAAAACGTCGCCCAAGATGTTGCTGAAGTTAATAAGATGCAACTAGGTCCCCAAATGTACTGGGATTCATCTGGTAGAAAACACATGGGGGCATGGAATTTTAGTTTTGACCATACTGGCAAACAAACACAAGCCTTGTTCCTTGCTTTGGTCTTTGTATTTCACAAGGACCTTGTCTCCATACTGTTCTTTTGTGAGGTCTTTTTTTTTTTTTTTTTTTTTTTTTTTTGGCCATCTTTCTAAAAGGATTTTTTTTTTTAGTTCACTCTTTTTTTTTTGCTGTGCCTGAGGGTACATGGACTTTTCTATAGCCTTATTTCCTCTTTCATTAATTGCCTTTCCTCTGTGATTATTTCATATTTACATTAACATATGTGTATATTGTGTGTTTATGTGTGTGCATGTGTACACACCTGTGCTCCTGTGCTTTATAGGAACTAAATTAAGCCAGGAACCTAATTCTCTTCTCCTCCCCAGAGACTGAGATGGTGCAGAAGGGAGGAAGATTATTCCTTTTATGTATTTTGCAAAGAAGGAGTGAGTTTCTATATGTGTAATTATTCCTTCTAAACTAAATATTCCTTTATAAAAAGGTTGAGAATTTTTCAAACATATATATATATATGTCTCTGTATATGCATTAATGTGTGTATGTATACATGAATATGTGAATATGCACATATGTACACACACATAAATTAACTCTCTCCAATGATTCAGACTGCAGTCTATTTGTCTGCCCATCCTTTGAGATTTTTGTCCATATTCTTCCCAAAGCTTACCAAATTCCACCCAACATTGTGCTCAACATGTCCTGATACCAAAAGAGTATCAACAGATCATGTTGACTGTCCATTGTTCATCCTTCATTTTTGCTGTGGGTGCTGCCCATATTTTCCTCCTGGCAAATAATTTCTTAAATATATCCTTACTCCACTTCTTTGGAGTTCCTTATTGGTTATGTGTTCAACCTGATCACCTCTCCATTACCTTCTTTGTTATACTTATTTTGTTCTTCAAAAGCAGTGGTGAGCACAGGTAAATTTCATTAAGCACCCAAAATGTTAGTGTTGAAAAATAGGCCTATACTTGAACGGGCAGCTTGGGATCAGCAAAAGAGGAGGCAAGATGTATATTTCTGAGCATAATCCAACTTACTTTCCATCTCCTCAAGATCACTGTCCATCTGTATGGTCTGTTTCAGATGTACAGATTATTGCAAACATATAAATTGTTGTGGTGTGAGTAATATCCTAGCCCCCTAATCCATTGTGAAATATACTATTTTTTTCTTTTAAGACATTGAAACCATTTTTGAAACTTGATTAACTCAAGGGATTGAAGACTCAGATTACTGTGTCGCCTGGATATTAAAAAATTAAAAGTACCTTAATTCCCAGGGATAAAAATTAAGCATGCTCAGGACACTCTAAAATTTAAAAATATACATATAGGTTCAGTTTGAAAGGAAATTATTAATAATCTGGGTGTAATTTATCTATACTTGTGATAAGTATGATAAATGAAACAATAAAATCATCAAAAAGCATTTGTGAGACATTTAAAATTTGAATATTTGACTTCTATGAGTTAGGAAGGTAGAAAAAATAGAACTTTTAGGCTTCACTTTGTTTATATTGTTTTTCTGAAGTGAGAATAAATTATTATGAATAGCTGCTTTATTTTTCCTTCTTTCCCCAACTCTCCATTCTGAGTTGTAATTCTCTTTGTTAAAGGTATCTTCAATTCATGTATAGATTACTCTCATAAAGTTTTTTTTTTCATTTCAATAGATGGGAGAATAAACATGTATGTCAATAGTCATTGATATGCTTATTCTTGATTTACTTTTTTTCTGATGCTAACAAAATTTAATATATTTTCTATCTTTTTGGCATCATCTTCCACTTTTTTATTAACCTTGTAAATTACTCCCTTAATGTCCACATAATTATATCACTTCCAGTATAATCTTCTTTCACTATATTAGTCCATTTCAATAACTTTTCTCTTCTTGATTCTCTTAAATGCAAAAAAAAAAAAAGGCAAAATATAGTCCCTATTCTCAAAGAGCTCATGATCTTGAACTCATAAGACAGGACAACACAGAAAAAAAGAAATTAAAAGACAATGAGGAGGAAGGAGAAGAGGAGGTATCTCGTGCACAGAGGTTCATGATGAAGTTGTGAAATTTCTGGGAAATGAGGAGATAGTTTTCCTGGGGACCATCAAAAAATATAGGATCAGGAAGGAATTCTTTGAGGTCTGCAATCCTACCTTTTCCAGTCAGAAGGAGGGAGGGATTCTAGGGACAGTAGATGTTGAAGAGGTGTAAATTTCAGAATTGATGTAATTTTGTAGCATGTTGAGTTTCTGAAGGCTACAATGAAATCCAGGAGAACAGCTAGGTAAAAAATTTTCATTTTTGAATGTTCTTGGATCAATTGATAGGATATATTGCCACACTTTCTTTAAATTGACTTTCTACTTTGCTGCCCTTCTTTTGCTTTATGAGGTGGCACTTCTCATATTCATACATTGTTATTTTTCATAAAATTTGCTAGATGAGTTTATATTTTCATCCAGTATTGTCTTTGATGGCTATCTATCTATGAATTATGCAAATAAATAGGATGTCTTAAGATTAAGGATAAGCTTTTTTGGTCTCCTTGTTATGCTAAGAATTATATCTTGGTTAAACTTTTGCATGAAATTATTACAGTTGGTATTGATATCATTTCTGTTGCCCATTTCATATATTTCATTTTGAATTACTTTTTAATATATAGCTTAATAATTTATATTCATCTCATATAATTTTCTTAGTCTTCTTTTTCTTCTCATTCTGATTTTAGTTTCAAATCTATGATCTGACTATAAAAAGTTGATTCAGGTATAACACCTATATCAATGAGAGGTCTTTTCTTACCTGTCAAAATAAAGCCAATTTTGTTCCATATATTGTTATTTAAGTGCTCTCCATATTCAGTGCTTACTACCCCCTTTTTTAGAAAGCATGAAGTGTTCATCATACAAATGTGTGTATCTTTTTTTTATTGCAATTCATAAGCTATTGAACTCATTAATTGCTTTCATTGTTATATAAATTGCAATTATTTCTTTTCATGATGGTCTTTTTTTTAATAAATACTTATTATTAATAGTGCAATGTATTACTTTTACTTGAAATGTTTCTTGTAGCTTTTGTGTATAGCATAAAACCCACCATATCAATTCCTCCCCCCCTTGCCCCGCCCCCTTAAATTACTCTAAGGAGTGCCTATGAACATAAGGAATTCCATGTACCTGCAACTTCTTTCTCTTGGTTTTGCTAATGGTAAAAATGTCATTATTGGTAGGATTCAGCTCTCCCAGAAATAAATTTGGCTATTTCAAGAGGCTCAGATTTCAAGTACTATACCAGGAAACTGAAATTTTCATTGGTCTAAAACCTACGATTCCCACCATTCCTCCCCACTCCCCATTACCATAGAAGCAGAATGGGGCCCCAGTAGAATTGAAAACAATTTTTAATTTTCTTCATTTAATGGGCTGCTATGACTATCCCTTCCCCCCATCATGGGCAGATGGCCAGACCACTCATGCTATACCTCTCTGAAATTAACTAAATTGATCCTTGGAAAACAGACACAGTCTGTCACTCAGTCATATATTTGAAGCTTTTCCAATATGGTATAACTTGCCAGAACTTGTGTTCTGCTGACAAAGCCTTCAAAAACCCAGGGTCACCTCTATGCCAGGAGGAGGCATGGAAGAAGATTTTATGGAGGATTATAGCTCAGGGGGAGGGGGAAAGGAGGGAACAATAAACCAACCATTAAAAATAATTTATTCTCACTTGAGAGAAACAATATAAACAAACTGAAATGTAAAAGTTCTATTTTTTCTGCCTCCCTAACTCATAGAAGTCAAATATTTAAATTCTTAATGTTTCATAAATACCTTCCAATAATTTTATTGTTTCATTTATTATCACAAGTATAAATAAGTTATGCCTAAATTATAATAACTTTCTTTCAAACTGGACCAATATATCCATTGATTTTAAAAGGTCCTGAATAATATTCGTCATTTGAATTTGATTTTCTCATTTCAATTACAAATTGACTTTTTAAAAAGTCATTAGATCATAACATTTATATGATCGCAATTTGGCGAATTTCCACATTATCTGAACAATCAATCTACAAGTATTTATTAAGTGTGTGCTATGTGCCAAGGACTGTGCTAGGCTCTGAGAATCTTATTATTCATCAACCTAATTATAAAAGTTCATTTTGCATTTTCACATGCATTATCTCATTTGATAAGTTCAGTATCTTGAGGAAGGTAGTATAGAATCTCAAAAGTCAGTGGGAATATGGGGAATCATCTAGCCTTACTATTTTTGAATAGGAGATCTATGAACCATCCGAGTTTTACTTACTTTCTGTGTCTTCACAAATTTTTACTATTTGCTAAGACATTCCATTTATAGAAAATTATAATAGTTAGAAAAATTTACCTCCTATTAAACCTAAGTCTAATTATGAATTTTTCACAATTGTATCCTCTTGGTCTTAGTAAAAACACATTCAATATTTTCCCCATGTGGGCAGTTAATCCCACCTTATATATGTGGAAACTGAAGCTTGGAGAGATTCGTTGATTTATCCAAGATCACAAAGCAAATGGAAGAACTAGACTTTTTTATTTCAAGTGCAAAGCTTTTTCCCCTATGTCATATCCTCAAATTTTGTAGAGAGCTAACAGGATGAATTTTGCTTACTTATGGAGAAACCTCACCCACATACATGCAGAGTTCATTAATTCCTGGCATTCAATGGTATAATGATAATCATGCTGCAATCTCTAATTTTTCTCTTCAAATTAAACGTTATCCATACAATGTTGGCTAATATTGTGATTATTCATTAACCTGTAAAATATATATTACACATGTTTAAATATCCTTAAGTTTAAGCTTTTTGTTGTTGTTTTCATTCCCAAATGACTTACTTTTAGACCCTCAAATGAAAACTACTTTGTCAGTATAAAATGTTTTGACTGATGAATTTATCTCCTCATTCTTCATTCACAAACTGACAATAATTACTGGTTTTATCTAGGTCATTTGATTCTCGACAGAATCAAATTGGTGGTTTGGACAGAATTGGTGGTTTGGAAACTAAAGGAACTTAAATTAATTTATGAAAATGCTATTCCCTCCACCTCTTGGCAACTGTCTAAGGAAACACATTTTAGGTGGTCATAAAGACTCTTCCCACATTCTTCTCAAAAAAGGTGGGAAAGATTGATTTGTTTTCTTCTTGTTTCACACAGAGAGCTGAAATGAATATGGTTGGTTTTCCTTGATAATTGTAACTTGGACTTTTTTTTGCCTCAAACCATTTCTGTGCTCTATAGTCATTGATTAGTCCCAGGAATTGCATTTGTGAGTTAGCTAGTAACACTTCACCAGCTGGCAGAGCCCAGAACACTGTGGTTTTGTATGTCTTATAAAAATAATTGCTATTGATTTTTCCACATCTGATAATGGTTTGGTAGGCTTTTCTTCAATGAAATATTTAGTATCAAGAGTGCCATTTTATGTGATATTTAAAAAATAAATATCAAACCAAAACCTCATTCCTTTGAAATACTCTGTTTTTGGTGAGAACGAGAGATTTAGAACTAGAAAGAGCCTAACAGCCTAAGAGATTGAGTCTACTCCCTTTGTTTTACAGATGAGGAAAATGAGGCTCAAAGAGGTTAAATTACTTACCCACAGTCACACAACTAAATGTTTCAGGCAGAATTTAAAGTCGGGGATTTCTAATTCCAAATCCAGCACTCTATGCATTATGTGGTTATCATGGCCAAAAAACTCCTCACTACAAAAGAGTAATTGTGTTGGAGAGCAATGACCCCTTTTGCATGGAGGTGGTGGGTTTAAAAATATCACTTAATAGTATTATGCATTAAAACATTTACCCAACAGTTCCTTAAATGCTGAAGCATCAACATAACATTCCTAATCCCTACGTCTATGAGTTTATAGAGGAAGAATGCTTTCGTCTGTTCCTTTGGGAAGAAGGGAGAAAAATTCTCCCCAATCAAAAAAGATATCTTTCTTTCCTTTCCTGGTATTATGCATCTTGTACCACTGAGACGTCACCTTGGCAAGGCCTAGGTTAACTTAGGTTGGGTCTTTGGGTCTTTATCCTACCTACAAAAGAGACAGAGAGAGAGAGAGAGAGAGAGAGAGAGAGAGAGAGAGAGAGAGAGAGAGAGAGAGAGAGAGAGAGAGAGAGAGAGAAATACAATACATACCTGGATCTGTTTTCCAGCACATTCTGTATAGTCCCACTAGAGTAAATACTGAGAGTGTTATTGCTATCAGAGCAATAACAACTGGCAAAATCACACCTAAAATTAGCAAAGAAACCAGATGATTCAGGAAAACTACTAGGAAATAGATAATAAAAATCTTAACATTAATAATATCTTATATTTGTATTGCACTTAAGAATCTACAAAGGAGAACCACACAAACTCATTTGAAATCTTCATAATAATTCTGTGAGGTAGACAATATAAGTAGGTCTTATTATCTGGCTTCTACTGTAAAGCATTCCCCCTTTCTTTCCCTTACATGGAGAAAAGTCAATCTTTTTAAATTTAGGCATAGCAATTTTAGTTCATTTAGGTGTATCTTGTCTCAATGAGGAAAAAGAAGTTAGAAGTTAAGAATAAGAATTTATAGTCTAATGACTGAGGATATGAGAAAAGGGTAAGAAGATGTCACACATTTTTTGCTACTCAAATTTTTCCCTTAGGTCTTCCCAGACCTAAGTCTAACCTCCCAGTCCCAAGTCTAACATTCTACTTACTATGTACCTAGGTATTAGATAAAGTTCTGGACTTGGAAGCAGGAAGATCTGAATTCAAACCTAATAGTTATGTGATCCTGAGTGAGTCATGTAACCTCTCTCTGACTTAGTTTCTTCATCTGTCAACAGGAAAGAGGAATCATAAAAGTAGACACTTCTCAAGGTTATTGAGGGCATCAAATGAGATAGTGTTTTCTAAGTATTTTTTAAATCGTAACATGCTATGTGAATACCCAGCTATTATTATGATGCTACCAATTGTTTGGGATGATTATGTAATGTTAGAAATTGGATCAAATTACTAATTTAAAAATAATGAATGACACTGTTTTTCATGTTGTTTGTTTGGGTGGTGGTAGTGGTTGGTAGTGGTGGTGGTACTTATAGTTGTGGTTGTTTACTGTTTGCTATTGTTGGTTTTAGGGGTGGGAAAAGCAGCACTTGTTGCCAATTAGCTGGAGCAGTGTTTTGAGTCAACTCAATAAAAATAATTTTTAATAATTAAAGTGAAAAGACATGTATAAAAGGATGTCCAGTGCAGTCATAAATGGAAAAGAGGTTGTTTAGAGTGTGTGAGGTTCTCCAAATGGGACTATTTCTGGATGTTGTACTGATTACTGAGCCTTTTAAATTAGTTCCAAAAGAGGTTAATCTAAATATCTAGCAGAAAATAAAGGCAATAAGATAAGAAATATTTATTTTCTAAACCTAACCAAACCAAATGATATAAAGTTAAAGGAATAAGTCATAGAGTTGATCTATGAATGTATGTATATCAAATAGACATTGTGATTAGATCATCAACTGAGCTCAGAAATAAGTGGAAGAAAGCCTGCATTGGATTTGAGAAATTGTGTAGTATTTTTTAATAGTCCCAAGCTTCTCTCTAAAATAAAACAAAAACAAGTCACCTTTATAATATCACATTCTTCCAGTAATGTAAGGCTATAGAACACCACGGTGTCTGGAGACATCCAAAACATAAGAACAGGGAGCCTGATTCAGCTACAGTATATTACCTGTGAAGAATTGCTTAGGAAAAGTTGCCTAAATGATATAGCATCAGAGACAAGGCACATGAATACCAGAATGGTCATGCTTCTTTAAGAATAGCATGGAACACTCAAAATCATTTGACCTGGCAACTAATATGAAGGACAACAGCAAAGAAAGGGCCTTCACCCACTATGTTGAAGGAAAAAAAAAAGGACAATCAGATAGATGCCTATATTGGATGGAATGATGACAATAGATGATAAAGAGAAGACTGAACTACTCAATCCTATTTTGCTTCTGTTTACCAAGAGATATGATATTCATGTGGAAAAGCATAGAACTATAAATACTATAGGAAATAGGGAGCTGAATCTTGAGTTAAGTTACAAGATAACTAGGAATACATTTGCTTTTTTCAATAAGTTAAAGCTGATAGACCCAGAAGGACTCTACAAAGGGTCTCCAAATTCCTAGTACAACCTGAAGCTGTTTAGAGACCCCCTGTATACTTATGAATGCTGCATGAAATAACAGATATGATTCCTGAGTTATTGCTAGTGATTTTTTTATCAAAGCTTTTTATTTACAAGATATATGTATGGGTAATTTTTCAGCATTGATCCTTGCAAAACCTTCTGTTCCAAGTTTTCCCCTCCTTCCCCCCATCCCCTCCCCTAGATGGCAGATAGACCAAAACATGTTAAATATGTTAAAGTATATGTTAAATACAATATATGCATACATATTCATATAGCTATTTTGCTGCACAAGAAGAATCGGACTTTGAAATAAGGTAAAATTAACCTGAGAAGGAAATCAAAATGGTGGATAAAAACAGAGGGGATTGAAATGCTATGTTGGTTCAACCATTTAGATTCTTTCACTGTAGCTTGAGGATTTTTTAAAAAATAAGAATAGGAAAGTTATCACTGGTCTTAGAGATAGAAATGTGTCTCTGAGGGAAAAAAATGGAGTATCATCGATTTTGACTTTGATTCCTGGCAAAAATTCTAGAATGTCTTATTAAAAGAACAGAAGGTTTGTGAGTATTTAAAAAGTGAAGCAATTTCTTCCCTTTTATTTCTTTTTTATTCTTTTTTTTTATCAGTGAAATGGATATATTTGGAGGGTGATAAAATAAAAGATATCAAAAATTAAGAAAAAATTTTAAAACTTTAATAGTAGAAAATTATTAAGAAAAGTAAGATGTCTTTTAAGAATAGATCTTTAATTTAAAAAAAATTTTCCTAATGTATATAAATTATTTGATAAATAGGGAAAAGGGAGTCCTACCAAATTCCTTCTAGACACAGAATGGTATGATACTAAACCAGGTAGGTTGAAAAACAGAAAAGAAAATTATAGACCAGTTCCCTAATGAATATTGATGCTAAAACAAATAAGATATTAAGAAAGACTACAGAAAATCATCCCCAGGATAATACACCATGATCAAGTAGGATTTATACCTGGAATGCAGGGTTGGTTCAATATTAGAAAACTATCAAATAATTATATTAATAACCAAATTAACAAAAACCCATGATCATCTCAATAGATGGAAAAAGCATTTGACAAAAATCCAACATCCATTCCTATTAAAACACTTGAGAGTATAGGAAAATGATTTTCCCAAAATAATAGAGATCTATTTAAAACCATCAGTACCATATGTAATGGAGACAAATCAAACCATTCCCAATAAGATCTGGAGGAAACAAGGTTGCCCACTACCACCGTATATTTAATATTGTATTGAAAATGCTAGCTATAAATAAGAGCTGAGAAAGAGATTAAAGAAAAGAATAAAGGAGGAAACCAAATTTACCTTGCATGAATGATTACTAGAACCCCAGAAATTTTTAAAAAGAAGAAATAATCCAAACTTTGAAAGTTGTTGGAAAAAAAACCCACATAAGTCATCACATTTTTAATCCCTAAAAAATCCAAAGTCAGAGGGAAAGAAATTCCAAAAGTAACACTGATAAATAAAATATTTAGGAATCTATCTGCCAAGGGAAAACCAAACTTTATGAGCAAAATTAAGACCACTTTTCACACAAATTAAGTCTGATCTAACCAATTGAAAATTAAATGCTCTTGGATAGGGCAAAGCAAATATAATAAAGATGCAAATAAAAAACTAACATTTATTTAGCTATACCAATCAGACCCCAAGAAACTGTTTTAATGACCTAGAAAAATAACAAAAAATTCATATGGAAAAACAAAAGGTCAAGAATTTCAAGGGAATTAATGAAAAATCAAAATGAAGGTGGCAGCTGTACCAGATCTGAAATTATATTAAGAGCAGAAGTTACCAAAAGCAGGTATTGGCAAGAATAGATTATTGATCAGTGGAATAGGTTAGGTTCAAGGGACAAAACAGTCAACAACTATAAACCTAGTTTTGAAAAACCCAAAGACCCCAGCTTTTGGGATAAGAACTTAGTGTTTGACAAAAGTTACTGGGAAAATTGAAACAAATGAGAAATTAGCCATTGATCCAATTTTAACACCAACACCAAGATAACAAAAAGGTTCGAAGGCAAAAGAATGAAATTTTAATAAATTAGAGGAACAGGATAGTTTACCTCTCGACCTGTGGAAGGGGAAGGAATTTATGACCAAAGAAGAACTAGAATTTACTGATCAAAAGTAGAAAGTTTATTATACCAAACTGAAAAGTTTTTGTACAAACAAAACTAATGCAGACAAGATTAAAGGGAAGCAATAAACGGGAAAAATTTTTACAGTCAAAGGTTCTGATAAAGGCCCCTATTTCCAAAATATATAGAAATTAACCTAATTTATAAAAATCAAGCCATTCTCCAATTGAAAAATGGTCGGATATGAAAGACAATTTGTAAGAAATTAAAACTATTTCTAGTCATATGAAAAATCTAAGTTTATTAATCAGAAAAATGCAAATTAAGACAACTCTAAGATACCACTAGACACCTGTCAATTCTAAATGACAGGAAAAAAATTATGATTTTGGAGGGGCAGGAAAATGGGACATTGATGCATTGTTGGTGGAGTTGTGAAAATCCAATATTCTGGAGAAGTTAACTATGTCAAAAAGTTATCAAACTGTGAACCCTTTGATTAGCAGTTTACTACTTGTTGTATCCCAAAGAATCATAAAAAGGGAAAAGGGACCTTACATGAATGTTCATGGCAATCCTCTTTGTAGTGGTTGAAACTGGAAACTGGGGTGCCCACCAGTTGGAGAATGGCTGAATAAATTGTGGTATAGAATATTATGGAATATTATTTTCTGTAAGAAATGACCAAAGGATGATTTCAGAAAGGCCTGGAAGATTACAAACTGATGCTGAGGGGAACGAAAGAGGACCAGGGGAGATTATTATATTCAACAACAATACTATATGATGACCAGTTCTGATGGACCTGTCCATCCTCAGCAAGGAGATCAACCAAATCATTTCCAATGGAGCAGTAATGAATTGAACCAGCTATGCCCAGAGAAAGAACTCTGGGAGATGACTAAAAATCATTACATTGAATTCCCAATCCCTATATTTTTGCCCAGCTGCATTTTTGATTTCTTTCACAAGCTAATTTAGAATTTCAGGTCTGATTCTTTTGTACAGCAAAAACAGTTTGGTCATGTATACTTTATTGTGTATTAATTTATTTTTAATATATTTAACATCTACCGCCATCCTGCCATCTGGGGAGGGGTGGGGGGAAATGAAAATTGGAACAAGAGGTTTGGCAATTGTTAATGCTGTAAAATTACCCATACATATAACCTGTAAATAAAAGGCTATTAAAAAAAAAAAAGAATAGATCATCCCAGTCTCTAACATCATTTCTTTTTTTCTTTTTAACAATATTACTTTACTATAACATCAGGGGAATGGCAGACATAGCATTTCTATTTCACCAAAGAATTTGACAAGTCTCTCATGTAATTCTTATGTATAAAAGAGGATGATGTAACATGGATGCTAAAACAGTTTGGTAGATACAGATATGCTTGAATGATATGGATCTCTCTCTTTGTCTATGTCTCTCTGTCTCTGTCTCTGTCTGTCTCTGTCTCTGTCTCTGTCTCTGTCTCTCTGTCTGTCTGTCTCTCTCTCTCTGTGTGTGTGTGTGTGTGTGTGTGTGTGTGAGTGGTGTCTGTGTGTCTCTGAATCTCTCTGTCTTCTTTTCCTCTCTCTAGTTCCCTCTCTCTGTCTCTCTGTCTCACTTTTCCTGAGGCCAAATTTACAAGATGACACAAAGTGAGAAAGGTTGATTAATGTGATAAATAATTAGAATCAGGGTCCAAAAAGTGTTAAGTAGATCAAACAATGTGCTAAATCTAAGGAGTCAAAATTTAAGAGGAATAAATGACAACCTTGAACTTGGGTTCATAATATCAATTGTAAAAAAAAAATGTAAAATTGTGGGACAAATAAAGCCAGAGCATAGTTTTATGCACTAAATTCCAGGCCTGGAGTTTTTATGAAATGCAAGCCCAATTTGAGAAAACAATCTGGCATCAGAATCACTGGAAGGTTGCTTTGAGAGTGGCAGAAGGGGCACGAGTTGTCAGATAAGGGTTTTGCTACTGCTGGTTGTTTACTCTACCTTAGATAGATCATATCTGTATTTTGTGTTCATTTCCTGGGAGTCACATTTTAGGAAATAAAATGGTAAGGTGAGAGCAAGTTCAGAGAGTGGTAAAAGGAAACGAAACTCAGCCATATTAGGCTGAAAACCTCATGTAAGGTTGAAAGAAAAATAGATGTTTAGCCCACTGAAGGTGTGAGGGGGTATATGACAAACTACCTTCAAGAATAGGAAGGAGTATCATGTGAATAAGAAATTGTGCTGCTTCGTTCCAAAGATCATAACCATAGTAGAAGTTGCAGCGAGAGCAATCTAAAGAGAAATTTTCCAACTTTCTCATTAGGCAGTGAATTCCTTCTTCCTAGAGTTTCTCAAACAAAGTATGAATGACTGACTTACTGGGTCCATTTTATGAGAGACTCCTCTTCTGATACAATTTGGACTAAATGTTCAAGAATCTCACTACAACTTTTGAGATTCTATGATCTTTTGATCCTATAGCTGTTATTTCTGATTAATCCACTTGATGTCAGTCTTGTAACCTTTCTGGGGGAAAAATGGTTTCTGAGCACAAGGGAAATTTATCATTTTCCTCCCCTCACCAATCCTCCAAATGATTTTTAGTTCCTGTTTGGAAAACTGGGATTGGGCTAAAGTACTTAGGGCTGGAAGAAAATCTGCGTTTAAGATCCGCTAGTAATGGAGGTTTGCCTATATCTATGTATTAGCCTTCATATGATGTTATAATTAATGTAGAGACTGTACATATGACACAGTTGTGAACTGTTTCCATCACAATTTAAGGCTTCTAAAGAAACAGATTCACTCCACTCACACACCCAGCTTCCCCACAGTGCCCCTTCAAAGGAAGAGAAGGCAGGGAAGGAAACAAGATATATTCTCAATTCAATGAAAAATTAAGAATTAGCTTTTAATATTCAGGGAAAAAATGACTTCTGTTTAAAACAAAGCAATATTCTTGAAACAATTCATATCAGCAAGGTGGAATTTTTCTGTGAGCTTCTTTCTTAGAATATGACAGGTTTTTTGGAACATTTATCATAATTTCTCATGGGTATTTCCCAGTTAAGAGAAAAAATTCTGAAAAAAAAAGGCCTTATGTAATGAAGGAGAGAAAAACACACATGTATACATATATTTGCATATACACATATGTGTATATTTATATGATATATTCTTTTATGTGTATGCATGTGGTAGAAGAGAAACGCAGCTTTTTCTGTTCTACTCTTATATTTTCCAAGTCTTACCTAGAACCAGCAAAAAAAGATTTTTTTTCCCCACCAGGAAATGAGAATATCTAGTTAATTCATTACTTATGGTTGTTTATACTTCTATTGTAAAGCTAGGTGCATGTAAGCCTTTAGATTGAATAGACTAAAATTAAAGTAAGGCCACTTCTTCCAAATGAAAACATGCCTAAATTAATATGTATATTTGGACATTGTTGGGAAATAAAATCATTCCTCTCTTTCATGGGGGGATTCAGGGGGTATAATAGAGCACAGTGGACAGAGCCTGGAGCTAGGGAGACTGAGTTAAAATCTGGCCTCAGACATGTAATTTTTGTGATCCTGGGCAAATCACTTGTCTTCTGTCTCAGTTTTCTTATATCTAATATGGGTATAATAATAGTACCCCCCTCCCATGGTGGTTGCTAGCATTGAATGAGATATTTGTAAAATGTTTAGAACAGTGCCTGACACATAGTAAGTACTATATATAAATGTTAGCTATTATTATTTAAAATTGTTTTTTTTTCAATTAAATTAGCAACTTATTGCCCTTACTCTATGGAACAGAATTGTAATTCATGAATTTTCTAATTATTCTTACATGCTTCAGATATTGTCTATTAACATTTAAATGTGCAAATTCTATGAACTCATATGTGCATTGAAGGAAAACAATCAGAAAGATTTTGTATATGTGTGTATGTATTAAACTCAAGGTCTGTTTATGTTCTCTTGTACATGGTTTTTGGTGTTTGTACTCTATGGGGCATCTGTGTTCTGTCACATCAATTCAACCTTCATCCTTGGTAGTAATTGCAGTGCCCCAGGGTGAGAGACCAATGCAGATTGGATGCTTGTTAAGCTTTACCTCCCTCTGAGGGGATTCTCACAGCAGGGATGCTTAGATTGGTTTTATAATGGGGTCTTTGGTTCACAAAGGTTGGAGATAAGGCTACTGGGACTCTAATCACTCCCCTTATGCTGGACATACCAACACACACACACACACACACACACACACACACACACACACTACCTTTTCCTAACCCCACTGCCTTTTTCCTTAGTCTGGCCTTTGACCACTAGAAAATTCTGAAGATTAGAGAATAAAGATTCACATTTACTCACTGGAATAAGAGGAGTTGGTCAGAAATGAGCTTGTGTTGCTAGAGTCTGAGAGAGAGAAAGAGAGAGAGAGAGAGAGAGAGAGAGAGAGAGAGAGAGAGAAAGAGAGAGAGAGAGAGAAAGAAAGAAATTGTATATTAAGTTAAGAAATGTTTTCAGTGACAATTGTGGTTTCATAGTCTCATTTCATTATAATGCTCCATTTAAACCATTTGTGCAATAAAATTTGTTATTACTAAAGCTTCTCTCTCTTTTTTTCATCTCCACCCAGGATCCATGGCAGAGAAAAAATGCTCCTTTAGGAGAACTCTCTGTAGATATTAGAAAATAATTGGGTCAGGAACTCTGCAAAGGCCAATGGCCAATTTTTTTCTTACAGACTCAGAGACAGACCCAGGAATTCTCCTGGGATTCCTGGGGAGAATGAATGGGAAATAATACTGAATCTGAGTTTTCTTGCTTGTCACTTAAATCACTCCCAACCATAACAGGAATAAAACTCAAGCAGAAGATTTCTTCTCTTTGTGATATTTCTATGGAATTGCAAATCACTCACATTTTAAAAATCTCATAGCTATAAGAAAGAAAGGAAGTAAGAGGGGGTCATAATTCCCATTCCAAACCTAGAGAGCCACAAACCTTTGGTGCTTTCCTGGTCCCTGATATAGGGTGTGGTAGTCATTCCCAAAGTATTTTCTGTAGAAAGAAAACAAATTCCGAGTCATTGTATACTTCTTAGTTCATCTCTTTGCAAATTTAGTTTTGGGGTTAGATACCTATGAAGTCCACTTCTTGGGTTTAATTATAATAGTTATTTTGACAATGGTGCTGACAATGACAATTACTATTATTTACTACTATTAATACTGCTGCTGTTGCTGCTGCTGCTGCTGCTACAATATCGTTGAAACTATTACTGTTAATATTATTACTATTATTACTGCTACTATTGCTGTTACTATTACTGCTGGGGCTGCGGCTGCTGCTGTTACTGTTACTACCACTGTTATTGTTAAGTACCATTATTACTACTACTACATCTACAGCTGTTGCTATTACTACTACTGCTGCTGCTGCTACTCCTACTGCTATTGCTACTCTGACTTCGGCTGCGGCTGCTCTGCTGCTGCTACTGTTACCATTATTATTGCTTTTCCTACGATTACTATCATTGATACTGTTACTGCTGCTACTGCTATTATTATCATCATCATCATCATCATCATCATCATCATCATCATCATCATCATCGTTGCTACTGCTACTGTTACCACTCCTACTGTTACTATTTCTATTGTTATTTCTACTACTTACTACTGCTGCTATTATTATTACTATTGTTGCTGCTACTGCTACTGCTACTGTTACAATTACTGTTGCTGCTGCTACTATTACTTCTTCTACTCCTACTAGTAGCTAACATTTATGCAGTATTTACTATGTTCCAAGTGCTGTGTTAGGATAGTAATAACAACAGAAGTACATAAGACTTCATAGTTCACAAAGCATTTTATTTTACTTGTCCTCCACAACCCTGTGAGACAGGAAGTACACACATTATTATCCCTATTATATAAATAAGGAAACAGCAATACATCAATTTTTAAAAAATCAATCAAAAAAGTTATGTTCTTATGTGTCAAATATTGATTTTAGACCATAGACATACAAAGACGAACATGAAATAGTACTTGCCCTTACGAAGCTTATATTCTGCTATTACTGCAGTGCCCCAACTGGCAGATTTAGGATTCACATTGAATTCTGATTTCAATGTCATTAATTCCTGAGACCAGTGTCTTTGCACATTTATTAAAACCAAAAACCACTGGACGGTGAGACCTTTCCATTTATTGTCAAATATTTTTGATGAAAAAGATCTCACAAGACTTTCAATTTTGTATCTGTTTTGGGGTTTAAGGAGAAAAAGTTGAGAAATGAAGCTTAAGCTGAAAGATGTTGAGAGAAAATGAAACACTTTATTCATTTTTTTTTCTAATAAAGATTAGCTTATATCAAGTGATCAGGTTTTGTTAGAGGAGCTATTATGCTGGCAGATTTCAGCAGTCAATCAGAAACCACTGAGTCTTAGGACACTAGAGCTAGCAAAGCAGGTCTCTGCCTTCAAGCAAACTCCTGTTAGGAATGAATTCTAACTTTATTTAATGTATAATTTGAAATTTCCTTGATTAAATTTAAGAAAATTCCTTTTGTACTCTCCTTAGTGGAAATGGGCTATTGTAACTTGCAACCAGCTACATAGTGCCCTATGAATTAAAAAATTAAAGGTTTTTGACCCAGAAATCCCCTCTGTTAAATTAAGCACTGATAAATCTACCTTACTAGTAAGGAGATGTGATTGTGAATTCAACTTTACCAATAGTTCCTATAATTGAAAATCAAAAATAGATACAAAACATTCCTCACAGGGATAAACGTGTCATATGTAGCTTCCTCTATTTTCCAAGTGATTAAACTTCTTCACAAAATGGAGGTGATGATAATCTTAGTCTCCAAGTACCATAGCTAATTACTCAGTGCATATTAACAAGACACCTATTATCTCTTAGGGATATTAGAGCATTTACTTTTTCTTTTTCACAAATGGGGGTGATATGTGTTTCCATGTCATTTCCCTATCTGTCTGTCACTACCTCCTCTAAATTATAATCTACTAGAGGACAGGACTTATATCTTCAGTTTTATCTGTGTTACTCATAATCCACAGTATTACAAATAATTAAATACTGACTAATTGATATAAATGACAACTGCTACATAGATGAGGACAAGACCACATTATCACATCAATGAGACCCCTTCTGACTTTCTATGTGTATTGGCCCTTTCTCTCTGTGCCACCCACATCCTGGCATGCAGTACATTCCTGTGCATTTTTGACATCTGTGGGGGAAGAATATTGTTTAGAGCCTGAATCCTTCTTGCCATGCAAAAGATCTGTGGGAGGAAGCTAGATATATGCCCATAAGAACAAAGAAAAATGTCAGGTTAGTGCGCCAAGCAGGCAGAAAGAGAGAATAATAAATGAAAAAGCAAGAACTAACTGAAATTTCTGCACTTTTCATTGTGTTTCCAGAGTCAAATGTCTTAGGGAGAGATGAATGCTCTCTAAGCTATGTTTGGAGAGAACAAAATGGCTGATTACATTAATCAACAGCACAAATCCTCAGGGGATTTTCCAAGGGTTAACTTTCAGGACCCAGTAATAATGTGAATTTGAATCACATCAAAATCTAAACAAATTTACTACTAGCTCATATCCAGATTGTATAGCAGTTCTAACACTGAGGATAGAAGGTTGAAAATATATCTCCATGCTCTTGCTTGCATTTCTTTTTTCAGTATGACCACTGGAAGTTGCTATTCTAGAGGGAAAGAAACAGAGTCAACTCTTATAAAAAGGGGAAACCAATTTCAGTGAAGGAAAATTTGCATTTTGAGCACTTTACTTGGGTCTTACTAGCAGACAGAATCATGACATTTTCTTAATGGGAAATAGAGTTACTCATGGATTATCTTTGTGTGTTTTATTGTCAAGCCATAACTAAAATGAGAAAGATAGGACTTTGTTCCAGATACCAGCACATGGGGGATAATACCTCTATGATATGATGCTGAAATAGCCATTGTCCTATTTGGTCCTTGACTGGCCCAAAATCTCCTCAATGGTTGTAGGATGAGAATGAGAATGGAAAGAAAGATAGGTCCCAGGCCCAGCAGACAGAATTATGTTATGCTTATTATAAGCCATTATAAAATGGCAAGTAGAGATGCACCTTGACTATTTTAGTATCTTATTGTAAAGTCATAAATTGGATCAGATGGAATAGGCCTTTTCTCTAGGTGCCAATACCTAGAAGGCTTATGGTATCACCTTGCTGTGGTCTAAGAGCTGTCATACTCTCACTTCATTTTATTTCTCTTGGTCAATACTAAATATGTATTTATTAACCACTTATTATATACCAGGCAGTATTATAAATTTTAGAATTATGAAAAAAGTAAGAAATAGTTCCTGTTGAAGAGACAATATGTAAAAAACCTGGCAAATACTACATAGATATATACATATGTATGATATGTGCACTATTTGTTAGATAGATTAGATGAAAATTAATTTGAGAATAGAAGGAACTAACTGCTGAAAGCATCAGGATATACTACCTACAAAATGAGAGATTTTAGCTGAGGCTTAAGGGAATTAAGACACACTGGGAGATGGACATGAAAGGAAAACGCATTTCAGACATGAAGGAGACAATCAGTGCAAAAATGTAGAAATAAGAAATGGAGTATCATGTGTAGGGAATAACAAGTAACTGGATTGGAGAATTTGTGGGAAAGGATAAAGTATGACAAGATTGGAAAAATAGAAATGGAATGCTTATGAACAGTTGCAAATGTCAAAAGGAGGCATTCAAATCAGATCCCAAGGGAACATGGAATCACTAGGGCTCATTAAATAAGGGAGGTAGCCCTGGTCAAACCTATGCTTTAGAAAAATTGTTGCTCTTTTTAATCCACATTTCTCCTCATTTCAACTTATCTTCTACTTAGCTTCCAAGGTAATATAACAAGCATAGACACTAAGCACAAGTGAAGATTTTTTTCCTTTTCTTTTTTAGGAAACTTAACCGATTTTGTAGGTAGAAGGGAAGGAGCCAGTAGAAAGGGAGAGCTTGATGATCAAATAAGGATTATAGTGAAATGATCTGCTAGAGATTATAGGAGGGGATGGGATTAAAGATGTATGTGGGTGGGGCAGCTAGGTGGCACAATGGACAGCCCTGAAGTCAGGAGGACCTGAGTTCAAATTTGACTTCAGACACTTAACACTTCCTAGCTGTGTGACCCTGGTCAAGTCACTTAACCCCAATTGCCTCAGGAGGGGAAAAAGATGTATGTGGGGGTTGGGGAAGGGAAGGAACAGGCAAGGAAAGGGGTACTTTTTCAGCTGAGATCAGAATGAAACAGCAAATAGTGATGGAAGACATTTGAAGGATCTAACATGAGGAAGAGAAGAAAAGGGGCAGTTCTTAGTGAATGGTTTCCAGTTTTAAAAATTGAAATATGAGGCAGATGGTAGAGGCAAGTTAGAAAATGCATCAGACTGAATCCTGATGGAAAAATCCAGAAAAAAATCACAGTGAATCATTTGTCCCAACTAATTGAGCAATGGGAGACAGACAAGAAAGTCTATGGAAACTGAGGAAATGTTGGCCAAAAAAAGAATACTGTGTGGGGCACTGCAGAACCAATGCGGAGATTGGACACTGGAATATGAAGAAGCCCTAGATCCATACTGGGACTCTTACATATCCATACTAAGCTATTGTGATAGAGACCTATGCAAACTGGCAGCAGTATTGGCCACAATACAGTCTTTAGTCACATAGCCAGGTTGGAGCAAAAAGGGGGCTTGTATAGGAATGCCATTCCATGATGGTGGTAGTGGTGTCTGTTGAACTGTGTTTGGAGAAAAGAGGAAGTTTAGAAGCCAGCAGTAGTGCAGCAGTAGTGTGGCTCAAAACCCAAATGCAAAGCAAGGTCTCATTTCCAACTTCTAGGCCAATCTATAGTAGAAGAATAACTAAAATAAGAATCCCAGATGAGAGTGGAACCTACAATTCTTGAGGTCTGAATCAACAGAGCTTTTGAGTTGGCTGATAGATATGGAGTCCAGTACCAGTCTATTCTTGTATAGACTTAAACTCGTCAGAAACTTGCAGAGCTTAGACTGGGAGGCAAATATCAGATTTTGCTTTGGACTATTTTGGGAACACTGAAAACTTTCAGATCCCCAGCTTGTTCCTGAAACCCTAGAATAAAATAACACTCAATAATCCCATGAAAATATCAATAAATCAGCCTATTCCTTCCCTCCAGAAATGTGGTAGATTCTAGAATCTAACATTGAGTTTGAAGCCAAGAAATAGTCTGGGGAAATGGGCAAATCAAAAAAGAACTCTGCTATAATGAGCTATTATGGTATCAGGGATATTCAAAACATGTAATGCAAAAAAGAATGATTCCATTCTATAAGTAAACATATTTATAAGCAAAATTTCAAAGATTAAAAATAGCTTGAGCATAAACTCAACTAGAATTATTAGAAGATATTTAAAAAGAGAATTAAAATAATTGTTTAAAGAGAATGAGAGTGTTTGAGAAAAACTTTAGAAATGAGAGCTGTGGAAGAAAGAACTGAAATAGAATCAATAGTTTGACACAAAAGTACAAAACCTGACCAAACAACAAACTCAATGAAAATTAAAGTGGATCAAATAGATGCTGATATCTGTATGAGGAAATAACAAATATTAAAACAAAGTTAAAAGACTGAAAAAATAGAAGATGTAAAGTATCTCATAGCAGAAACAACTGACTTAGAAAACAAATCAAGGAGAAAACAAATTAAGAATCCTTGAACTATCTAAAAGTCTATTTAAAAAAACAAAACAAAACAAAAACAAAACTCCTAGACATTATATTTCAAGAAACTTTCAAAGAAAACATTTCAGATCTCTTAGAATTACAGGACAAAGTAGAAATAGACACCAGATGCATCCCAAAAGAGACCCCAAAAAGAGAACTCCCAGGAACATCATGGCTAAAATCAGAGCTTCCAAATCAAAGAAAAAAATACTACAAACAGTCAGAAAGAAGAATTCAAATATCGAGGAGCCATAGTAGGGATCACACACAATTTAGTAGCTACTATTATAAAAGAATGTAGAACTTGGAAAGCCATATTACAGAAGGCAAAGTATACATGCTCACAGACAAGAATACAGACCCAGCAAAAATGCATATAATGTTGCAGGAGAAAAATGCATCTTTAATTGAAAAAGAGACCTTCTAACATTCCTGATAAAAAGACCAGAGCTTCTGAGAAACTCTGAAGTTGAAACATGAGGGTGAAGAGAAACATTAAAAGATAAATATCAATGAGTAATGATAAAAGATTAATCAAGGATGAACTACTTGTATTTTAATATGGGGAGATGAGGCACATGTTGCCACTGATCTCTATCATCACCAAGGTTCATAGAAGGAGTACAATTAGTCAGGGTGTGGAAGTAATTCTGTTATACCTTGATAATATTAAAAAACAATAGAAAAAGAAGACAGATACCCTGGGATGGAGAAAGGAGGGGAAAGAAAGATTAGGAGAAATTATCTCATATAATCAGGCTTCATGAGTAGAAAAATACAAATAAGGAAGACATGAAATGAGGAAAGGAAGTGGTTGACATTTGAACCTTAACCTCCTCTGAACTGGTTCAAAGAAGGAAAAATATACACCCCATATATGTGCACATGAACACACACACACATGCACACAAATTAAGTATAGAAATACACTCAACACAGAAAGTGGGAAGGAATAAAGGGGTTAGGGGGAATTAGAAGGAAAGTAGATTAGGGAGAGATTAGTTTAAACAAAACATACTCAAAAATATAGCTCTTCAAGTTGGCAAAGAATGGGAATCTGAGAGTGTGACTATATATTGGGTAATATATTGGGATGAGCAAGTTATGGTATATAAGTATAATAGAATAGTACTGTGATGAACTTGTATCAGTTTAGTGATCAATCAGGATTCCTGAGGATAAATGAAGAAATATGCTACCCCTACCTGATAGAAAAACAAAGGACTCAGGATGCATAATGACACATATTTTTTAGGACATGAATGATATGGGAATTTGTTATGATTGATTATATATGTTTTCTATGGGTGAAAAGGTAGATTTGGATTTTGGTTGATTAAAACTATGTGCATATGTATGTATACATGCACAAACAGATACACATATATAAACATTTATATAAGCATAAATGCACATACACATACACAGAAACACATATGTATTCCAGGAGCTCTGATCAACTTAGTGATTTGATCAGGCACATTTCTTGAAGACTCATGACACAAACAGTTGCTTGTTTCTGACAAATAGGTGAGGAAATCAGAACATTGAGATAGACACACACACACACACACACACACACACACACACCACACCACTGGACTGTGAGAAATTTTATTTTGCTTGACCATGCATTCTTGTACTATAACAAGGATTTTGTGTTTCTTATTCTTTCTCAATGGGTGATAGGGGGAAGGAAATGAGAGAGAGAGAAGGCTGATCTTTGTTTAAAAATGAAATGCAATTACACACTTTAAAAAGAATGAGACAAGGTTCTCAGCTGACAATATCAGGGAGAAGATATGGTAGGATGTCAGAGGAGAGGTGAGAAGCTATGAAATATTTGCCATGGAGAATGGGATAGTGAATCAATTAGAATGCAATTAAATTTTACCTTGTGGCATTGAGGGCCCAATTCAAATTAAATACCATCAATTCATAATGGATCTATTCAGAAGAATTTTATTATTTCCTCCACTTCTAACATATAAATAGGAAGAAAGCAAATGAAGAGGGTGTTTCCAAGTAGAACTTAGCAAGATATGACCAGCTTGATAGAACATGAAAACAAGTGAATCAATGGTAATATTAAGAATTAATAGAATTAATTAATAGTAGAATTAAGTTTATTCACAAAAAGGATTGAGTTAAGGAAGAGGGAAATGTGTAGCCAGGGCAGGGGTGTTAGCTTGGAAAAGAACAGAGAGATAGAAGAAATGAAGGTCATGATGACAATGAAGAACAGGTTAGGAATCATAAGGCACTGTGAAAGATGAAAGGCTAAAAAAAAATTAATCAGATGCAGGAATTACAAGGTTTGTGAATGTAGGCATGAAACAACTTGTGAATGATGAAAAAATCAAATATATCAAGACCATCTTTTTATAAAATTGAGGTAGAGTGCAAGAGATCATGTTAATAAAACAGATTGAGGAACTGGGAATTTAGGGAGTCAGGAAGCATCAATATACAAGACTCTTACTATGAGGGCAAGGTTTGTGGAGGGAAGAAAGACTATGAGTCAAATATTCAGCTTACTGAAGAAAAGAGGAAAGTATCAATAGATAATAGCAATCAGAGTCTGAATTGTTTGGAGAGGTTATTTAGTTAAGGGGCTATAAAGGGAGTTTGGAATTGGCAATTGGGAGCAAGAAGTATTATTACTCTTCTACCACAACCTGTGATTCAGAGAGTATGAAAGGAAGTAGAATTAGTTTCAAAATAGGAAATATTCAACAAGAGGGATCCAGATCTTAGTGAGAAGTAGAAGATGAAAGGAAGCTTATTGGCTATAGAAGAATCATTTTTTTTGGGGGGGGGCTTAGTAGCAAATGTCAGCAAATCTAGTGTAGGCTACAGAATAGAGGTGGATGAAGTAGATAAGAGCAAGGAAATAGTCAGGAATGAGGATTAGAATTTACAATATGATACCTATCAGGAGAATCAATTTGTGGTGAAAGTGTGATAATACTTGCTTCCAACTGCCAATTCCAAACTCCCTTTATAGTCTCTTCACTAAGCAATCTCTCCAAACAATTCAGACCCTGGTGGCTATTATTTGTCTGTGTCTCAACTCTCTCTCCTAGACAAATTTAAGCAGGCTCTCTATTACTCCCAGTATCAAATATAAAATTCTCCAATTTGTGTAGAGAGCTGCAGATAGTGGGGTAACTCTGGGTAAGGTTTAAGATCTTTTAGCCCAGAGGGAACCTGCTGACAATGTCTGGTTTGGTTCTCCATCTCCCTTTGGTGCTCTCATCCTTCCTGAGAAGTCAAAGGGGGTGTGGCCACCTGTGTTCTACTTGAAGCAAGAGTTACTTAAAGAGATATATTTACATATCAATAGCAGGGTGCTTATAGTTAACACTTGCACAGTGTGCTGTGGTGATGTGGTAATGTAATGATTTTATAGTTGGCACATGTTCAGTGTGCTGTAATGATGTAATCATACTAAGGTATTTAGGGACTGAGAGGACTTGAAATAAAGAGACTCCATCTTTGACCATCCTGTGAGTCTCCTGCCTTCTTCACTCCTCCACTAAGACCAAGAACTCAGGCTGGTCCCAAGATCCTCCAGAGAGCTAGTCCAGACTGTATATTTTGGCATCCTGGTGTGGGGATTCTAGAAAGTATAGTACATTTTGGCACCCCAATTTGGGGGTTCTAGAAAGCACACTACAATTTTGCCCATTATAGCCTTTATAATTTTCCTACTTTTTCAATCTTCTTACATTTCACTATCCTCCATGTATTCTCTGATTCTACAATGGCCTCCTTGTTCCTTGAAAAAGCCCTCCATCTCTTAACTCTAGGCATGTCACTGCTTGTCCCTCATGCCTGATATAGTCTCCTTCCTCATCTCTGCCTCTGTTGTGAACTTGAGTGACTAGGAGAATGGTGATTCTCTTTATAGTAATAGGAAAGTTGGGAAGAGAGCAAGGTTTGATGAGAAAGACAATGAGTTCAATTTTAATTGTATTAATTCTAAAGTACTAATGTGACCTACAGTTTGAAATATCAATAAATAATGAGAGAAGTGGGATAGGAAATTAGGAGAGATGTTAGGATTAGATAAATAGATCTGAGAATCATAATCACAGAATTCCTGATGAGATTGGGGGGAGGGGAGGGAGAGAGAGAGAGAGAGAGAGACAGAGAGACAGAGAGACAGAGACACACACACACACACACACACACACACACACACAGAGAGAGAGAGAGAGAGAGAGAGAGAGAGAGAGAGAGAGAATATGAGTGAGTAAAAATAAAACTAATTCTAGAAAAAAGTGGCTAGAGATGCAATGGCATTAGAGGGAAGCCAGGTTTTATTGAGATATAGAATGTGGAAAAAATTATCCACGAAAATGTGTAAGATGAAAACAAGTTTGTTTACTCTGGAACAGGCAAACCAGAGAGCCCAGTGGACAGGATATATGCAACCTTGGACTGGGATATGGCAGAGAATAAAGTTGAAGGGTATGGGAGAAAGAGAGCAAATAATGGAGGATGAAGAATCAGTTTTATATAATAATAGTTCAAGGTTTAGAATCATTGGAATAGAGAGAGTATTGGTGGGGTATCAGTATACTAACCATTAAGGAATGAGTGCTTGGAAAAGTATATTAGGTACTTCTTAAATGTCTGTTTAATTTGAAAATTCAACTAGACCTAGATTGTGAAGGGTTGTAAATATTAGATTAAGGAGTTTGTATTTATGGAGAGTTACTCCAGGTTTTTGAGTATTGAATTTTAATTACAGGACGCCCTCTAGTCCAATCTCTTCATTTTATAGAAAAGAAAAATGAGGTTCTGAGATGTTAAATGACTCTCTGAAAATCAATAAATAAGCATAAGAGCAGGATTTGAATCCAAGTCCCTTGACTTTAGAGTCACTTCTCTTTCCCTGTTTAGTCCAAAAGAAAATTAAATAACTTTTCCTAAGTCATAAAAATGGTGAGAAGCATAGCTGGGACTCCACCTCAGGTCTTTTACTCCAAACTCATTTCTATCTTTACCACATCATGCTTTTTCCATTCAAAATAAGGTTGAGAATTAAGAAGATAGCAGTATCTTAGTGAGTCACTTTTCTCTCGAGTCTTCATTTCCTCTCCTATAAAATGGGAATAATAAAACTTGCTATTCCTTCTGTGAAGATCAAAGGAAATGAATATAATATGTCTTGTCAACTTTAAGTTCTATAGAATTGGCAGATATTATTGCTATCAAATAACAGCTAGCTAGGTGGATAGTTGAATATTCATCTTCTCAAGGCCTGATTACATTGAGAATTAACCCGTAAATCAGTTGAGCTGGTCTAGCGGGCTAACTTTTCCAGCCCTACTTTTCACATAACTTGATTCCAGACCTTACCAGGCTATTGCCAGACTTTTTAGCCATAGGACTCTAATAATTCTGGAGAACAGAGTAAGGCTGATAACTTTGTACTGCTCTGTCTCACTGAAATACAATTCACATGCAAGTCAAGACAACACTCTCCCGAAGTCATCAGTCCTCTTTGAGAACAAAGGAGAAACAACAAACAATGTATTCCAGCCCCCATCTAAAAACTACTCACATGCCCAAAGGCTTCTTCACTGCCTTTTGGGTGAGGCACAACTTTCATTCTTTGGAGATAAACTCACTCTATATATTTTGACTATCTCTCTAATCTTGGATACTTTCCTTTGTTTAAGAGTGAGCTCTGTTATCCTTTGAGATTTTCACTTAAGTGGACTAAAAAGGAAAAAAAAAAGAATAGTTTCTCTAATTTTACTGGTTTGTTTGGGTGGGCTACATTATCCAGGAAACTAAATGCAGTAGTTTTCCCCCTAATGTTTATTTAGCTACTTTTCTTTGTGTTGTCCTATCAAAGAAGTCAAGAATACCTTTTCAAGAGCCCCTGTATTGGTCCTACTTTGTTTTGCTAAAGACTGAGGAGGGGCAGTGAAGACAACCCCCATGGCTGACATCTTTCCAGTATCCTGTAGAGGAGCACAGGCTTAGCTAGCTGGGCATCTTCTAATGAAATAGATTGTCTGCAGTGCTCACCAACCCTGTCTCTCAAGTAAGAAACAGGAAACAGGCTGGAGGATAATCAGGGATGCAGGGATGCAGTTTTAGCTGGATGAATATAACATTTAATAGTTAATGGGTTTAGAAAGGGTTCTTAAACAATTTTTTTTTTTTTTTTTTTTTTTTTTTTTGGTGTCAGGGACCCCTTTTGAAAGTCTGTTGAAGCCAGTACTTCTCTATTCAAAATAAGGTTTAGTAAAATACAAGGGGTCCCAAACATCTTTAGAGCAATTTTCTCTTTTTAAAAGTTTACAACTTGCATTAAGGGTTTGTTGAGACCCTCTTCACAGGATTACAAAATGAATGAATTATACTGAAATAAAGATAATCTTTTTTTTTCCCTATTCAAGTTCAAGTACTTCTCTCCTCCCAACATCCACATCCACCCTCAGATCTGAAATCTATTGCTCCAGATTAGAACCCCTTCTTCAAAGCTAAGCCCTTAGTGCATGTATCACAGTGAGCAGCAAGATTGGAGTCCCCAGGATACTCTTACAATTGGGCATAGTTACTTCTAGAATGCACCTTCAACCACAATAATAGATCACAAGTGACCTTTGCTCTTTGGAAAGGGATGAATGGCAAAGTCTTCAGTGAACAATCTATCATTGTGATGCGACTGCAGTTTTACATCCATCATCTTCATTTTTGAAAAGGCTAAATGTGATTGTCTATATATAGTTACAGTTAATTCATACATTATGGAGTTCATGCTTAGGTGATACTTCAGCCTGGCACAATTTCCCTTGTGTAATAATGTGTGTGTGTGCACGTGTGTGTGTGTGTTTGTGTGTATGTGTAAAATTGAAGAGTAGCAATTGGACTTGTGATTTCATTACATTCAAGGAGAAAGCCTCCTTGAATCCAGCCTCTATAGGGGAGGGACCTCAGCCTAGGGAAACATGTTAACAGCTTCGTTCTGTTTTCCTGAGAGATGGGCACCACCCCCATTGATAATGCTCACTACTGATTAAGCTTCCCATTGAATTGAAGATCAAACCTAGAAAGACTCACTCAATTATATTCAATTTCCAGCTCAAGCTGACCAGACCCCATCGGGAACAGGCTTATAGCTAAGGCTTCTATTATAAAAAGAGCCAATTTTAAACTCACTCCTTGCAGAGGACCTAATATGCCATCCCAAGGAAACTCTCTCTCTTCCTGGCATAGCAGCAAACCTCTGCCCACCAAAATGATATTCTCTTTCAGCATTACCCTCTCTTAATTCTCTCACCTAAGACTTTAATACCTCTCTGTTGGGATTTCTCTACTAGAAACTTTACTTCTCTGTCAGACCTTGCCACAAAGGAATTCAGACTTTCTATTCATGCATAGCAAAGGCTGACTTCCCAGTGCCAATAATAAACCTCTTTTATCAGTCTATCTTATCAGGTTCATAAATTCCTTTATGAAGAACCTCAAACTTAAGTAGTCTCATTCAGCTGGAGATGCGGACCTGATATAACTTAAATGGTTTCATTCAACTGGAAATCTAGGCCTAGGGGCAGTGATAACACTGAAGGAATCTCATTCAATAGAAGCCCCATTCTCAGATTTCTAATAAAAAGACAATTTTAAACTCCAAATCTTTGCAGCAGTCCAAAATAGTATGCTTTGCCAAGGGACCTCTCCTCTTGGCACAGCTGCCTACCAGGACTCTTCCCTGCTGTGAAGACATCTTTCTCTCAGTGATAACCTCTATTTCTCTGACAGGATTTTGCCACTAAGAAGTCTGTCTTCCTAGCAAAGCTGGTTTCTCATTGCCAACAATAAAAATCCCTTTTCTTGCCACATTCAGATTTCAGGTTCATGAATTCTTTCATGTTGGAACTGCATTGACCAGAGGAGATTCTCAGAACTCTCTGCATTGCCACTAACTGCATCAATAGTATTGAAATTTTGTAGTTTGACTTCCTTCCCAACAGTGCAACAGTTTTGTATATAGAATTGCAAAGGAAATTAATTATAGTGAAATATCAAAATAATATCAAATATCAAAATAAATTTTTAAAAATTGAGTTTGCAGTTCACATCATTTCATCACCTGTAAAGTAGAAAAATGGATAAGAGATCTGCCATTTCACTTTTTTTTCAGTCTTTCTCCTCATTTGTTAAATGGAGACAACTATTTTAATCATCTAAATAGGTAAGATTCTAAATGAGAGAGGTGAAGTTTTTGAGAATAAATGCTGAAACCTGAAATAAAAATAATTGCAATAAGAAAAAGAAGAAGAAAGTCTATGGAGATCAACATAAAGTTGGAAAATGAGTGAATGAATGAAAACACAAATACTTATTAAGCATTTACTATGTGCAAAGTACTAGACTTACAGATAAAAAAGTGAGTCAGTTCTTGCTTTCAAGTCCCTTTACTTTCTAAAGAAGGAAACAATGCATATGGTAAATCAAATGAAAAGACCAAGTGATCCCTAGCAATTCTTATCAGCAATTGTAATGATAAAGCATTTTCTTTAGTACTATTTCCAATGATAGAACAGTATTTGTTGAAACATTTGACCATTTCAAAAGTTTTTGGAGACAAGAACCTTCTTTTCCAGATTTTCAGTAGCTGTGGCTTCTGGAAAGAAGATTAGGTTAGTGATCGGGGTGGGACTCTACTTTCCCCAGCTTGGATGCAGCTTCTTATACTGTATTTACTGGGATCTGAGGGGAAACGATGGTTGAGGTTGTATCAGCAGTTTGACTTTCCTAGTATATGAGGTCTCTTCTCTCTTCAAGATGCCTTATTTACTTATATCAGCTATGTGGGCTCACCTGCTCTGCCAGTTAAAGTTGATATTGGATGGTTTCAGAAATCATAAAAGAAAAGTGCTCATATTTATTAGAATTAAGTTTCAAATAAAAAAAGAATGTACCAGACATGCTCTGGAAGAAATCCCAAATTGAAAAATTACAGAATTGAAAGGGTTCAACTACCATGGAATCATAATAAATATTGCAGAAGACTTTGTAGCTAGTACTCCAAAACAAAGAAACATTAGACTATAATATTCTAAAAGAAAAAAACATAAAGGCTTATAATTTAAAATAATTTTCCATGAAACAGAGTATAATGCTACCTAAAATGGATCATTAATGGAATTTAAACTTTCAAATATTCCTACTTAAAAAATCAAAGCTGAGTAGAAATTCTGAAATGCAAGAAAAGAGTCAAGAAAAACCTGGAAAAAATAAAATATTTTTAGCAGCTAGAAAGGACTGCATTATAATGAAGTGCTTTGAATTTAATAAAACAAGAAACAGGTGTTCTGTATATCCCTAATGTTAAGTGTCATAGAAAGGGTTAAATGAAACAAACAAGATGAAGTGTTTTTTTTTTTTTTTTCATTTTAGATGGTATAAAATGTAGGTATAAATTAGAAAAAAAAATGAAGAAGAAGGGTTTATTGCTATTTATTTATTACTTACTATTTTTCATAATTGAGTTGCATGAGAGGAATATTCAGACATGAAGGAAGGAGTGAGCAGAATGGGCATCACATACCCTTTGCCATTATCTTGACTAGAAAAGAATGTTTCAACAAACATACACACAGAAAGAATTTGGTAAAGCAGACAATGCATTAGTAAAATTTATAAAACTCAGTGGAGAAACAGGTAAAGACAGAGAGATGGTAGAACAAGTTAAGGAATTAAGAATTTCAGAGGGAAGGGTTGGGTACAAAAGGGGAAATTAGAAGGAAAGAGAAAAAACTGAGTCTGAACTAAAAGAGAAGAGGGACAATAGAATAGAAGTGGATTGCTTAAATGATATATTGCAAGTGTTTATTAGATTCCTTCTCCTTTGATTCCCCCTCCCTTTTTTTATATAGCAGTTATATATGGCAGCCTTACAAAATGCATTATGTATTATGCATTAAAACTTTATAAATAAAAGCAGAAATGCAGAAATATTAAATACATACTTTATAAACCAACCACAGTGCAATGAAAATTATAATTAGTAAAGGGTACTATAAAAAGGGGTTTAAGAAAAATGGAAACAAATCACCATCCTAATATTCTTGACAATTAAAACTGACCAAACAAAATTAAATGATGCCAAGAAATATTAGAATAAAATCGTAAGATTTAAAAGACAGAAGAAAATGTAAGTTAGTTACTATTATATAAAAAAAAAAAACCTCCACCAAAAGACTGACTTGGAAAACAGGTAGGAAAAAGAAAATTTAGGAATTACCAGATTAGCTGAAAACGAAGACCAAACAAAAAAAAATTAGTTCCAGAAATAAGAATTGGTGAACAAACAAAAAAAAAAAAAACCTTTAATAGTTATCTTCTGGAAGAAATCCCAATTGGAAAAAATTACAGGAATGATAAAAAGATTATTTCACTACATAAAATTATTTGATTTCATAAAATGATTATAATGAAACATTATAAAATATAGCCAGACTTTGTAGATGTAGTTAAAGTAGTCTATAAGGATACATTTCTATCTCTAAACATTCTTGTTACATATTTCTTTATTCCTCTGAACAAATTGCCAATTTCAAAAAATAAGAATTCATAGCAAATGAAGAGGAATAAATCATTATAAATGATTTTACATAACTGATAAATGAAATGGATGACTATTTGTAAAAATATAAAATGTTTGGGTTAAAAGAAACTAATCTCAGAAAAAGAAACCAAGTAAGCCAAAAAAGATCTCCAAAAGAAAAAAAAATATGCCAGGACCTGAGGGATTTACCTGTAAATTCTATCAAATATTCTAAGAAAAATTATTTCTCATATTACATTTATTATTTAGAAAGATAAGAAGAGTCCATATGAAACTCTTTATGAAGCATATATAGTCTTGATAACTAAATCAGAAAAAGACAATTTAGAGAAAGAAAATTATATATTATTACCACTAAAAATATTGTTGAAAAAATATTGAATGAAATATCATTTAAAAGACTATACGTAACACATAAAAAGATATAGAATTGATTTAAATTTAGGAAAACTAGAAGAATTAAAAGTCTATATTAATAACAAAAATAAAAAAAATCAATTTAATTAATTGATTTATAAAAACCTTTGAAAAAATATAACATCTCTTTGTTAAAAAATATTATAAAGCACAGGAAAAAATGGACCATTCTTCAATGGTTTATACAGAAAACAAGAGACAGCAATATCTGTAATAGAGAAAGACTACAGATCTTATTCTAATAAAGTCAGGGATAAAAAATGGGTGTCATTGCATGAAATGAAATAATATTTGTAAAGTGCTTAATATAGTGTCTGGCATATCGTAGGTACTATATAATGATATTCCTTTTCCCTTCCATTATCACTACTATTATTTGATATAGTTCTAAAAGTGCTAGCTGTAGCAATAAAAGAAGAAAAATAAATTGATTATAAGGTTTTAGCCACTTTCTGAAGAAAGTATTACAGCCTACTAGAAAAACATAGAGTAAATTAAAACTTATTGAAAGAACTGACACCTTTAAAAACATAATAGTATTTAAAATAAATCCATTTAAATAATCTGCCTTTTTATATTACCAATAAAACAAAGAAGAAAAATACAGAAGAGAAACTGGTAAACATAATTTAAAAATGTATAGAATTTATGGAAATCTACCTATCAATATGCATACAGAAATTATATAGTTATGATTACAAAGTACTTTTTATAGAAATTAAACTCATCCTGCTTGACTTTGGAAGGCAGAACTAAGAACATTATCTAGAAGTTAGACAAAAATATATTTAGATTGTGAGTTATCTTATATCTTACAAGATAGTAGATTCCCCCTAACTTGGAAGATTTCAAGCAGAGGCTGAATCATGATTTATTGAGATATTTGTTAGTCAAGTGACTTTCCAAAACTGAAAGAAATTCCAAAGTGGTTCAGAATACCAACAGAGGGAATTCCATTTTAACTATGGGTCAGATTAGATGACATCCTTTATAATTCTATTATTCTGTAGGATTTATGCTATCTATATTCCAATTTTGAAATAACAATCAAGTGATATATACAAAGTATTCTGTAAAATTTAAAGTTTTATATAAATATCTGATAATATTTTGATTATATCATTTTTAATTAATAGACTTAAATAATTAAGTCTATATAAATTAATTATTAATTAATGAATGTTTTGTAGAGAAGTCAGAAAATAACTCACCTGGCTTTTTTGTTGATGATGTCAAAATGTGATCTGAGGAAAGAAAAAGAGAGGGACGGGGGAGATCAGACCAATTCTGGGACAATTGAGGACATTGTCCTATGTGGGTTACCTCAGTCTTAGCTAAAAGTTTTCTTCCCCCCCCCAATAATTAACTGGGGCTCTATATTCTTTAATTACACAGTCACAACCCTAGTTAAGGACCTTACTTCTTGGGTGGACTATAATAATAGCCTTCTAATTAATTTGCTTGTCTCACATCTTTCTTCACTCCCAACAATCTTCTATTCAGCCATCTAAGCTATTTTTATATAGTTTAATCCATGTCATCACCAAATCACTAAATGGCATCTATGATTTCAGAACCAACGGTAAAGTTCTTTCTTCAGCATTTAAACTACTCTATCATCATCACCACCTCATTATAGCTAGCATTTAAAAAGTTTGAGGTTTACAAAACACTTTACAAACATTATCTCATTTTATTCCCATAACAACCCTGAAAGAAAGCTATTTTTCTCCTTATTTTACAGATGAAGAAAACTAAGGAAAGCAAAGGTGATATGACTTGTCCATGATCATACAACTTAGGCTTTTCTGACTCCACATTCAACATTCTATCTACTGCATCATTTCATTTCCTTTCTACTCCTTTTGCCATGGATTCTTAGTTAGTATGGCTCCCGTTAAGACTCAGTTCAAATTCCTTTTTTTTTTTTTTTTTTTTTTAATCAGAAGCCCAGATGCTATTTCCTTCTTACCCCTGAGATTACCTTTCATCTTCTGTTTATATTATTATTTATTTACTTAGAGAATTGTGGAAATTGGGCAAACCACACTGATTCCATCTTGTAACTCAATTTTGAATCTAGTTAATTCTCTTTCTATTCAATTATAGGTTTAGCCCCATTTCTGTCTTAGTAGAAAACTTTCATTATGGACATTGTGGGAAAATTTTCTTACATTGTTTGAACTCTATGTAGCTGGAAGCTGAATCATCTCTACCTGTTTGTTTAGAATCCCTTATCTAAGTACTTCTATATGGATGAGAAACCCAGTCACATACAAGGAGTTTTTTTTTTTTTTTTTTCCATTTTACAACTCAAGCAAATGATATGTCTTATCTGGAAATTGAACCCGTATTAGTCAATCAGTTATTATTTCTTTGTTCTTTTGATTTAATATAGGCACTTAGGTGGAGGTGGGGGAAAGAGAGATTTTTTTCCCCTGATTTCAGAGAATTACACCTTCTGTTTTTTCCTCTCCCAATTCAAAAAGCTCCAGATTTTTCCTCCAAATAGAAATGAGATAACCTAATTATGCACTCTGTATTGGATTCTGCTTATTGTTATTGTCTAATGCATAAACATGTCTCCCTCTTTATTTGGCATCCAGTACTAAGTTGAAGAGACCCAGTACCAAGCTGGTATGCATTGCTTAATAAACATATGATCCTCAGAAGTCTTAACCTTTGTTTCTTCAATATTTCAAATTTCACCTGCCATTATATATCTGGCTTTTAAATGATATTTTCAATCATTTGAATTTGAGTTCCTATTATCTTTCTTTATATCCTCTGTGCTGATCCTAGTAATAACACAGAAAACAATAAATGTTTATTGGCTTGTTCAAATGATTAATTTTGAAATTAATTTTTATTTAACTTTCCTGTCTTCTCTAAGTCAGTGGTATCATGTACAAACAGAATGGTAGTCACTAAATTATACATAAGGATTCCTGTGGGTGTCACATTGACCATTATTTCTTTAAAGTATTAAATATTTCCCAGTTATATTTTAATCTGATTGCAACTGTACTTAGTGTGTTGAGGGTCATAATATGGCCTACCAGGCTGCATGTTTAATGTCACCTGCCCAAAATCACAATTTTGTTTCCTCCTTGTTTATTCCATTAATTTCTTTCCTCTTCCTCATCTTATTGCAACAGCTACCAGTTCTATAATTATATATATATATATATATATATAAGTGGTGACAACAAAAATCTTTGCTAAGTCACTAATCTTATTATAACGGTCTCTAACATTTGTCCATTACAGATCAATCTAGTGTTTCAGTTTTAAATAGACACTAATAAATAACACTGTTACAGTAAAGATACTATATATGTTTATGTATACATACATACATACTATCTACTAAAGTATGTTCTTTTTGTATTTTGCAACCAAGAAAATGAGCCAATATAAATTTTAAATAAGAAATAACAAAATAATTTACTTGAAACCTTTAATGAAAGGTAATGCCTTATAGCATCTATTATGAAACCTACCAAATGATTGCTGAACAATTAAATAAATTTCTGAATGTTTCAGAGAATCAATAAAAGATATTTAATAAAAAAGGTAGAAATTAGATAGAAATGAGAATAGTTGAAGAAATAAGAAAGTCAAACAAATGAAGGAAAGATTAAAAGTTGTGACAATCTCTTCAAAACCATAAATTCTATTAAAGGAGAGCAACAGTTTTAGTCAAAAAGACTGAGGTAGAAAAAATTAACAAAATAACAATCCGTGAATCATAAATCTTACGGAATACTCAATTAAATAAAAAAAAACCCTAAATATTGTCCTTTAGGAAATTGTGGAAGAATAAAAAAGTAGTGGAAACAGAAAGCAGAGTACATAATTGATAAAATCTACAAGTTCTTGGCAGATAGAAATCCCAAATTTAGCTCTGTCAGTACCATTGTAGTCAGTATTCAAATGTCCCCTTGCCCCCACCCTACACTAGTACCATCTCAACACCACCTAGGACTGTGTGTTCACACAAAATAAATGAATGTTGTTTTTGTTGTCATATAGGTTATTACATATAGGGATCAGTAACCACTGTGGCCTATTTCATTCTACTTAAGTAGTAATTTTCTTTTCTCTATTACAGTTTCCAGATTCCTCAAAGTCACCTTTTGGAGTCGAAAGTACTATCCTAAATGCTCTAAGCTGTATTCACAATGAACTTTGCTTTAGAGATTCATGAAGCTAATTAGCTGATTCTTCCCTTGATTTTCATTCAGAGCTTCCATTATACCTTTAATTGAAGAATGGATTGGAAAATGTGTTTTATAACTAATTTATGGTTTTTGAGATTTTAGCCTTCTGAAGTTCAAATCCTATTACTTCTTGTAAAATATGACTTCTGATTCTAATGGAGGATGACTACCCCCAGAGAATATTTTTGGAGTTCTAATAACTTATAAAATGTTTTATGAGTTAACTGTAAACAAATCAGTAACACACAAATTCTATTTCCCTAAAAATACATGAATTGAAATAGAGAAATGAAAAGAAGATGAACTTTGCACACTTGTAAACTGGCTTAGGATTTGAAGTATACTCATAACTGTGAACTGTGGCAAGCCTCGCTCATCATCTATTTAGAGTCACAAATCTAGAACAAGGGAAACAGATTGCTTCCATTATTAAATCTGTGATCTTTCCACATCAAAATGTCTGCACCCTTGTTTGTGGAAAATGAGAACCAACTTCAATTAACCCCAAAGTTTAAACCAAATGTTTTTAGAGTCTAAGGCAACTTATGGAAAGAAGAAAATTAGGGATGGTTAAGTACTTGGAAAATTCTTGGTGACCTATCCCTATTAAGAAAGAAAGACCTTAATATTCATTTTCTCTTTTTCCCTCCCTCTTCACCATCCTTCCTTTTTCATTAATGTACTTGTAGAATATTATCCAAGTAAGGATAAGAAATACATTCATGAACTGGGCTTAGCAACAAAAAATCAAATTTTCTTCTTTAAAGAAATAATTTTGCTCCATTCTATTTTCTTTTTTTTTTCTTTTTTTATTTTAGAATTCCAAGTTTATTTTTTTTTTATTTAATAGCCTTTTATTTACAGGATATATGCATGGGTAACTTTACAGCATTAACAATTGCCAAACCTCTTGTTCCAATTTTTCACCTTTTACCCCCCCACCTCCTCCCCTAGATGGCAGGATGACCAGTAGATGTTAAATATATTAAAATATAAATTAGATACACAATAAGTATACATGACCAAACATTATTTTGCTGTACAAAAAGAATCAGACTCTGAAATATTGTACAATTAGCTTGTGAAGGAAATAAAAAATGCAGGTGTGCATAAATATAGGGATTGGGAATTCAATGTAATGGTTTTTAGTCATCTCCCAGAGTTCTTTTTCTGGGCATAGCTGGTTCAGTTCGTTACTGCTCCATTGGAAATTATTTGGTTGATCTCATTGCTGAGGATGGCCTGGTCCATCAGAACTGGTCATCATATAGTATTGTTGTTGAAGTATATAATGATCTCCTGGTCCTGCTCATTTCACTCAGCATCAGTTCGTGTAAGTCTCTCCAGGCCTTTCTGAAATCATCCTGTTGGTCATTTCTTACAGAACAGTAATATTCCATAATATTCATATACCACAATTTATTCAGCCATTCTCCAACTGATGGACATCCATTCAGTTTCCAGTTTTAGCCACTACAAAGGGCTGCCACAAACATTCGTGCACATACAGGTCCCTTTCCCTTCTTTATAATCTCTTTGGGATATAAGCCCAGTAGTAACACTGCTGGATCAAAGGGTATGCACAGTTTGATAACTTTTTGAGCATAGTTCCAAACTACTCTCCAAAATGGTTGGTTTCATTCACAACTCCACCAACAATGCATCAATGTCCCAGTTTTCCCGCATCCCCTCCAACAATCATCATTATTTTTTCCTGTCATCTTAGCCAATCTGACAGGTGTCTAATGGTATCTTAGAGTTGTCTTAATTTGCATTTCTCTGATTAATAATGACTTGGAGCATCTTTTCATATGACTAGAAATAGTTTCCATTTCTTCATCTGAGAATTGTCTGTTCATATCCTTTGACCATTTTTCAATTGGAGAATGGCTTGATTTTTTATAAATTAGAGTTAATTCTCTATATATTTTGGAAATGAGGCCTTTATCAGAACCTTTGACTGTAAAAATATTTTCCCAGTTTATTGCTTCCCTTCTAATCTTGTCTGCATTAGTTTTGTTTGTACAAAAACTTTTCAGTTTGGTATAATCGAAATTTTTTATTTTGTGATCAGTAATGATCTCTAGTTCTGCTTTGGTCATAAAGACCTTCCCCTTCCACAGGTCTGAGAGGTAAACTATCCTGTGTTCCTCTAATTTATTAATAATTTCATTCTTTATGCCTAGGTCATGAACCCATTTTGACCTTATCTTGGTGTCTGACGTTAAGTATGGATCAATGCCTAGTTTCTGCCATATTAGTTTCCAATTTTCCCAGCAATTTTTATCAAACAGTAAGTTCTTATCCCAAAAGCTGGGATCTTTGGGTTTGTCAAAAACTTGGTTGCTATATTTGTTGACTGTTTTATCCCTTGAACCTAATCTATTCCACTGATCAACTAATCTATTCCTCAGCCAATACCAAATAGTTTTGGTAACTACTGCTCTATAATATAATTTTAGATCTGGTACAGCTAAGCCACCTTCATTTGATTTTTTTTTTCATTAATTCCTTGAAATTCTTGACCTTTTGTTTTCCATATGAATTTTGTTGTTATTTTTTCTAGGTCATTAAAATAGTTTTGGGACTCTGATTGGTATAGGCTAAATAAATAGATTAGTTTAGGTAATATTGTCATCTTTATATATTTCTCGCCCTATCCAAGAGCATTTAATATTTTTCCAATTGGTTAGATCAGACTTAATTTGTGTGAAAAGTGGTCTGTAATTTTGCTCATAAAGTTTCGGATTTTCCCTTGGCAGATAGATTCCTAAATATTTTATATTATCAGTAGTTACTTTAAATGGAATTTCTCTTTGTAACTCTGACTGTTGGATTTTGTTAGTGATATATAAAATGCTGATGACTTATGTGGTTTATTTTATAACCACAACTTTACTAAAGTTGTGGATTATTTCTAATAACTTTTTAGCAGAATTTCAGGGTTCTCTAAGTATACCATCATGTCATCGCAAAGGTGATAATTTGGTTTCCTCCTTGCCTATTCTTATTCCTTTAATCTCTTTCTCAGCTCTTATTGCTATAGCTAGCGTTTCTAATACAATATTAAATAGTAACGTGGTAGTGGGCAACCTTGTTTCCTCGGATCTTATTAGGAATGGTTGCAGTTTGTCTCCATTACATATGATGTACTGATGGTTTTAAATAGATGCTGCTGATTATTTTAAGGAAAAGTCCATTTATTCCTATACTCTCAAGTGTTTTTTAATAGGAATGGATGTTGGATTTATCAAATGCTTTTCTGCATCTATTGAGATGATCATATGGTTTTGTTAATTTGGTTATTAACATGGCCAATTATATTGATAGTTTTCCTAATATTAGACCAGCCCTGCATTTCCTGGTAAATCCTACTTGATCATAGTGTATTATCTTGGAGATGATTTTCTGTAGTCTTTTTGCTAATATCTTATTTAAGATTTTAGCGTCAATATTCATTAGGAGATTGGTCTATAATTTTCTTTCTCTGTTTTCAGCCTACCTGGTTTAGGGTATCAGTACCATGTCTGTGTCATAGAAGGAATTTGGTGGACTCCTTCATTCCCTATTTTATCAAATAATTTATATAGCATTAGGGCCAATTGTTCTTTAAATGTTTGGTAAAATTCACATGTAAATCCATCTGGTCCTGGGGTTTTTTCTTAGAGAGTTGTTTAATTGCCTGTTCTATTTCTTTTCTGAAATGGGACTATTCAAACAATTTACTTCCTCCTCTGTTAGCCTGGGAAGTCTATATTTTTGGAGGTAGTCATCCATTTCACTTAGGTTATCAAATTTATTGGCATAAAGTTGAGCAAAATAACTCCTTATTATTTCTCTAATTTCCTCTTCATTGGTGGAAAGTTCTCCCTTTTCATTTTTAAGACTACTAATTTCATTTCCTCCCTCCTTTTTCTAATCAGATTTACCAAGGCTTATCTATTTTATTGGCTTTTCATAGAACCAACTCTTAGTTTTATTAATTAGTTCAATGTTTTTTACTTTCAATATTTTAATTTCTCCTTTTAATTTTAAATTTCCAATTTAGTATTTGATTGGGGGTTTTAATTTGGTCTTTTTAGTTTTTTAGTTTGCAGCCCATTCATTAATCTTTTCTTTCTCTGTTTTATTCAAGTAAGCCTCTAAGGATATAAAATTCCCTCTTATTACCACTTTGGCTGCATCCCACAAATTTTGGTATGATGTCTCATCGTTGTCATTATCTTGAGTGAAATTATTAATTGTATCTATAATTTGCTGCTTCACCCAATCATTCTTTAAGATGAGATTGTTTAGTTTCCAAATACTTTTTGGTCTATTTCCCCATAACTTTTTGTTGAATGTAGTTTTTATTGCATCATGATCTGAAAAGAAAGCATTTACTATTTCTGCTTTCTTGCATTTAATTTTGAGGTCTTTATGTCCTAATATATGGTCAATTTTTGAATAGGTTCCATGAACTGATGAGAAGAAAGTATATTCCTTTCTATCTCCATTCACTTTTCTCCAAAGATCCAACATACCTAATTTTTCTAATATTCTGTTTACTTCTTTAATTTCTTTCTTATTTGTTTTGTGGTTTGATTTGTCTAATTCTGAGAGTGCAAGGTTGAGATCTCCTACTATAACAGTTTTGTTGTCTATTTCTTCTTGCAACTCTCTTAACTTCTCCTTTAGGAAGTTGAGTGCCATACCACTTGGTGCATATATGTTTAATATTGATATTGCTTCGTTGTTTATGCTACCCTTTAGCAGGATGTAGTTTCCTTCCTTATCTCTTTTAATTAGATCAATTTTTACTTTTGCTTGATCTGAGATAAGGATGGCTACCTCTTTTTGACTTCACCTGAAGCATAATAGATTTTGCTCCAGCCTTTTACCTTTACTCTATATGTATCTCCCTGCTTTAAATGTGTTTCTTGTAAACAACATATTTTAGGGTTCTGACTTTTGATTCAGTCTGCTATCTGCCTCCTCTTTATGGGGGAGTTCATCCCATTCACATTTACGGTTAGAATTACTAAATCTGTATTTCCTGCCATCCTAATAATCCCAGATTATGCTTTACTTATTCTTGCCTCCCCAACCTCTTTTCCCTTCCAAACTTATGTACCCCTCTTGTATCACAGTACTTATCCTCTTTATAATCCCTCCCTCCCCCTTTGAGTCTTTCCCCTTCCTTCCCTTATTACTCTTTCTTTTCCCTTTTCCTCTCCCGTTTTAATGGGAGAAGAATTTTCTCTAAAACAAATGTCAATTATTTTTCTTTGAGCCAACTCTGATGAGGAGTAAGATTCACACAATGTTCCTCCCTCTCTAAATTCCCTCAGATATGATAAGTTTCCTTTGCCTCTTTGTGGGATGTGGTTTCCCTCTTTTATCCTCCTTCCCACCTTATTCTGCCATCATCCCTTTTCCATATCTACTTCCCTTTTTATGTTATATCAGTACAATCAAATTATACATGTATTCTTTTGTATATCCACAACAGAAATACAATTCTCAAAGAGTTATTTTACCTTTTCGTCTCTTGAGTTCTATGGTTGGAGATCAAATTTTTGTTTAGTTCTGGTTTTTCTTCAGAAACAAATGGAATTCATTTGTTTCATTAAATATCCATCTTCTTCCCTGGAAGAAAATGCTCAGCTAGCTGGGTAGTTTATTCTTGCTGCATCCCAAGTTCTTGTGCCTTCGGAATATCATATTCAGGCCCTTCTTTCCTTTAATGTAGAGGCAGCAAGATCATGGGTGATCCTTATTGTGGCACCTCGGTATTTAAATGGTTTTTGCTGCTATGTAAAATTTTTCCTTAATCTGATAGTTCTGAAATTTTGCCACAATATTCCTTGGGGTTTTATTTTAGGGTTTCTTTCAGAAGGTGTTCGATGAATTCTTTCAAGTGCCTATTTTCCTTCTGATTCTATTACATCTGGCAGTTCTCTTTGATGATTTCTTGTAAAATAGTATCTAGGCTCTTTTTTCATCATAGTTTTCAGAAAGTCCAATAATCCTCAGATTATCTCTCCTAGATCTATTTTCCAAGTCTGTCGTTTATGCAAGTAGATAATTCATGGTTTTTTTTTTTTGTTTTGCTTGACTGATTCTTGCTGTCTCAATGAATCATTAGTTTCTATTTGTTCAGTTCTAATTTTTAAAGAATTATTTTCTTCATTAGCTTTTTTATTTCTTTCTGTATATGTCAATTAGGTTTTTAAATGTATTGTTTTGGTCTGTGAATTTTTTTCCATTTCACTAATTTTTTTTAATGAATTATTTTCTTTTTCCAATTCACAGATCCTACTTTCTTGCGAGTTCTTTGTCTTTTCCAATTCACAAATCCTACTTTCTAGTGAATTCTTTATTTTTTCCAATTCACAATTCTTACTTTCCTGAGATTTTTTTTACTTTTTCCAATTCACAAATTTTGTTTCCCTGCACTTCCTGAGGAATTTTTAACTTTTCAATTCGTATTTCAGGAAGTTGTTGCTCTCTTGTAAGGCTTCTCTTTCCTTTCCCATTTATCTTCTGACTCTCTTTTTAGGACTTTTAATGGTCTCTTCTATGAGAGCATCATGTAAGGAGGACAGTCTGATGCATTTTGCTGTTTGAGGTCTCTTCAGGTTTGCTGACCTGCTCTTTTCTGCATAGAAGCTGTCGATCATTCTTTCATCTTTTTATTCATGTTTTAAAGCCTTTAGGGTGGGTCTCCTAGGCAAGGGGGTTACCAGCTTCCTCTGCAGAGCAGGGAGAGATGTAAACCGATTTCCGGCTCTGAGGTATGAGAGTGCTCTGAGTGAGAGTCTTCCCTTCCCCCTACAGGAAGTGGATTCAGCACTGACCGAGCTATCAAAGTGCCCAGTAGGGCTGAGTAGGTTAGCGATTGCCCTCGGCTAGAGACTAAGGGGTGAAAGTGTCACTGCCCCAGGCCGGAGCCTCTTGTGGGACTGTGAGTATTAGCAGCTGACCGCAAACCGCAGACCACCCCGAACTCTGCCCCAGTGTCTCTGCCCAATGCAAATCGGCCCTGGAAAAGCTCTATGGCCCCAAGCCGAGCCCCCCACTGCGCAGATTGGAGGCTAACCCGGGTTGCATCCTCCTGCCATGCAGGATCACAGCTGCCCCAAGGAAAAGCCCTGTACTGCGGGTTGGGGCTGCGCTCTTGTGCTGAGATCTGTGCTTTCACTTTCGGTTTGAGACTCTCCTCAGAACCTAATTTCTCTCCCCATCTGCGCTGATCTCCCCCTTGGCCCCAGAACCAACCTTTTTTGGCGAGACTGCAGATTTTCTTCGGCCGGTGAGTTGTTCTACTTATCTTTACGAATTGTAGCAGTCAAGACTATTTTTGAGGCTGGATATAATATTGATAAAGAGGGTAAGAGAAGAGCTTAGAAAGTCGCGTGTGTCTTCTCCGCCATCTTGGCCCCCCCCTCCATTCTATTTTCATCCAGAAAGCAATGAAATAGGTATTTCCAAACTACTCCTAGTCTTATTTCTAGTTCCAGACAACATGAACATCTGCATACAGAGGTAGACTGAACATAACCCCATTGTTTTAAGTGGAAGCAGCCCAAGCTGCCCAATTCTTCCTTGACATCATCTGTTCTAGTGAGACTAGGTCAATATAGTATTCAAATGACTTTTCAGTCTTCTACTTCCATGAAAAATTAAGAGAGCACAGGACAAACATAGATCTTCTACCTGGAAAGGAATAGATGTCTGTCTGCTGGGGGTGGGGGGTGATTTGAAAGATGGAATAGGAATCAAACTGATTCAATGGATCTTTATCCAAAAGCCAGTGCTGAAATGGCATTTGATCAATAGAAATGACTGTCAACCAGAATCTCATAGGATACAGATAAAACTATCATAGATTTCCAAGATTTATCAAGTCTCTACAATTCCATTAAAAATGAAGCCTTATAAAGGATTGTTTTAGAGGGAGAATCTACAGAGTAACAATGATGACTGATTGCTGGTTTATTTTCCCCTGAATTTTTAATGTGGGCAGAATGGATCATACATTAAAGAAAGCTTAATGCTTGCCAGCCTGTGGTGTTTAAATGCAATATTCACTTTCATAATCCTCCATGCAGTCTAGTAGTTTCTCTTTGTCATTGGTATGCTATTCCTTTCTAGATATGTCTAGACTCTGGTACAGTCTGAAACTCTGAAGTACCTTCTTGAATATTTTACATTTGTGGGAGCCTAACAAAAACCGGCTTGCAGCGACAGACATAAGACTGGATTTAGACTGATGCAATAGGGCAAGTGAGTGAAGGCCATTAGTTGGGTTTATTTCTTTATCATGATTGTGGTGTAGTAGAAATAATACTAATAGTAACAGTAGTAGTAATAGTAGTGGTAAAGACAACATTTATATGGAACTTTAAGATGTGCAAACAATTGTACATTTGCTATCTTATTTGGGTCTCACAACAATTCCTTAAGGTAGGTATCAAGGTTGCTGAATTGGGAATTGGGGTTACTAGGTTTAAATCTTGTCTACGACACTTGTTACTTTTGTGACCTCATCTAATCATTTTAGTTATCTAGGCTTCAATTTTTTCAACCTCAAAATGAATTGACTGTATTTGAAAGATTTGAAGGTCCTTTAAATCTCTAAATCTATGATCAGTAATTCGAAAATAACTAAAATGTGATTGTTTAAACTTAAGTTTCAATGTATCTCTATGGTAAAGGGATTAGATTAATGATTTTATAAAACTCAAGCTTTTGGGATATTAAGGGGTATTAATTAAAGTTCTTTATGTAATACTAGAACTAGTGAAATGAAGTCTTTTTACTCAACTATTTTAGTCTTTCCCCAACTGGATCAAGGAAATACATAACTGGGAGAAAATACTAGAGAAAGGAAGTCAAATGGCTTTCTTTTCAGCCAAAGAACAGGTATGAATAAATTTGAAGGAAATGTTTCATCCTATATATTAGTTGAACCAATTCCCAATTCTAATGGAAAGAAATTATTTAGAGCTCCATATCTGGGTTATGACTCACTTGCATTACTTAAACACACACACATGCACAAATAGGCATTTATTTTTTCTTTTTTTCTACTATCCTCTCCTCTATGGACATTAACATAAAAAGAAAAATAAACTTCTCATAACAAATATATATAGTCAAGCAAATTGATATCTCATTGGCCATATAAAAACGAATCTACATTTTGTTCTTTATTTTGAATCCATTGCCTTTCTGATAAGAAGTCCTGAATGTTTTCTTCAGTCCTCTGGAAGTGTGGTTTATCATCGCAATGATCAGAATTCTGAAACCCTCACTTTTCATTGTAGTCACTCAACCAGGGACTTTAGTTGAAGACTTTTAGGGTCTTAGCACTAGAACCTTTAGATTTGAGTCTCACCTTCATTACTTTCTAGTGCTATATATAACTATGGATGAGTGGATATATATAACTATGGATATATATATATATATATCCATAGTTATATATAACTATGGATATATATATATATATATCCATAGTTATATATATCCATATATATATATCCATATATATATCCATATATATATATATATATGTCACAAAGTACTATATCTATCTATATCTATATCTATATGTAGATATAGTACTTTGTGACCTATAAAGATACAGAAAATGTGAATTATTTTGATTATTTCTTTCACACAAACTTAAAATTATTGCTTTTAAGTCTGAGTCATTTATACCACTTTTTCTCCCTTATAGTGGATCTTTTATGATTGGTATCTGCTGGAGGACAGAAATCCCTCAATGTCTGTCTACCTACCTGGATCCCTGAGACCACTGAGGGGGCCTGCAGGAGATTTCAGAACTATCCTCTCTCTCAAAAATGAGAGAGAGATATTTAAGTAGTCACAGTCTCACAGGCTCATGGTATTTTAATAGGCATTGAGGAATTTTTTTGTATGCCAGCAGAAATAGCTTTCTAATGACCTTTTACCCTCACATTCTGGAATATATCCATTGCCACCAATCTATATCCCTCTTTCTCTAAACTGTTTAAGATTTACTGCCCTCTGGAACTTTCCCTGACTAAAGCCCATGATGCTCTTCCACCAATCATTTCATCAATATCAAAAATCTCTGTTACTAATTATATATGTTTCTTCCATTCATTTCATGTATGCATGTAAATACACACACACACACACACTTTCTCTTACATACACACATATATTTTGCAAGGCAATTGGGATTAAGTGACTTGTCCAGGGTCACACAACTAGCAAGTGTTGTGTCTGAGGCTGGATTTGAATTTGGATTCTCCTGACTTCGGGGCAAATGACCTAGCTCCCCTACTCATGTATAATAATTGGGAAAGAACCTTTTTTTCCTTTTCTAGACAGTGAATTGTAGGAAAGAGCATTAGATCAGAAATAAGCAGCAAAACCATTGTACTTCTCTGGGAATCAGAATTTCATATGCTAAGTGGGGGTGATAATGCCTGCCCTACCAAACTTCTAGAATTGCTCTGAGGATAAGGTGGGATTTGTCAGTTCCTAAGCAAGGACCATGCATTTTACTTTCCCTGGTGGGTGATCCAAGTTTGTTGTGTTTGAACATAAGATATTTTTGAGCATCTCGATATCTTTTCCCCTAAATCACTTCTACTTAGGTCCTATATTCTCTTATTAAAATGTTATCTGTTATTGTTATTTGTCCTTCATTCTAAAAGGACTATGACATCAGGGAGGTGATGCCATGACATGTAAGTGATTTAGATTTAAGTGAGGGTGGGCTGCACAAAGTCACCAGTCTCACTTTTGTTTAGGCCTTAAGATTGATTCAGAGTGAATAGAAATAGCAATTATTTCTGTTTTGACTAGATATCCTGGTGTCTTCCCCTCCTCGACTGTCTTTTTTTTTTTTTTTTGACTGAGTGACAGAGGTCCTTCTTTGCCTCATTTTTTACCTACCTTAATCACTGAATGGGCATTGCCTCAGTCAAACTGAAATCTGTTAAAGATTTTAACTTAAAAAAAAAACCCAAAATCTCCCACTGCCAGAGAAAGTAAAGTTGGTGATTTTGTACAACTCTTACTTAATTCAGCTCATGTACATGCCATGGCATCACCTCCCTAATATCATGGTCTTTTTTGAGAATGAAGAATAAACAACAGGGTGGAGTTGCTCCACTGAGGACCCAACTGAATTGGTCAGTTGGGCAGTCCTTCATTTTCTTCCTTCCTTTTTCCTTTGATGCTTTGTTCCTTTATTCCTTTGATCCTTTGTTCCTTCATTCCTTGAATCCTCCATTCCTTTGTTCATTCATTCATTTGTTCATTTCTTCCTTCTTTCTTTTTTTCTTTCCTCCCTTGGAATGGTTTCCATTCCAAAGTTAATTATGGCATTTCTTCTTTACTATTCTAGGAACCCATTCTAGGGACTAAAATGTAATTTAAACTATTTCCAAATAGAGTTTTCTAGGAAGTATGAAGTGGTTCTCTCATAAACCATAACTGAAAGATCAGTGGATTGAGAATTGAGGCCTACATTCTAGTCCTATAATGGAGATTAATGAATTTGGAGTTGTAGGATTCAAGTTTAAATCTTTGTCCAGAGAGTTAGGATAATGGATAGAACAATGGATTTGGAGGCAGAGGTCCTTGAATTCAAATTCTACTTAAAAAATCTAACTAGATAAGAGATCCTGGGTGTGAATCCAGAAGGTTGGACTCACTGATTTCTAAGGTTCCTTTTAGATGTATATCTATGATAATATAATTTGATGACCAGGATGATCTTGGACAAGTAAAGTAATTCTATCTCCTTATTTTCTTGTCTGTAAAATGAAGGACTGGATTATATAATACTTAAGGTTCCTATCACCTCTTCATTTATTGCAAAAAGTCACAATAAATGTATCTCTGTGATTCTCTTATTCTTTACTCTTCAGAACAAAAGACAACAAGAAAGATAAAACAAAACATACATAGGCAAATAAGCAAGGATAAAGACTGGTTTGTTCTTCAGCAATTTTTCAGTCCTATCTGACTCTTTGTGATCCCTGTGTTTTGGCAAAGATACTGAATTTGTTGGCCATTTCCTCCCTCTATCTCATTTTACAGATGAAGAAACTAAAGCAAACAAGGTTTAATGACTTGCCCATGGCCATATACCTCAAAAATGTTGGAGATCACATTTGAACTCAGCTGGGTTTTCCTTACTCCAGACGTGGCACTCTATCCATTGTGCCACCTTGCTATTCTTACTCTATAAAGACCAGAGATTCACCAAAGTCAGAAGCATTTGGACTTCTTTAAGACATATACTCCCCCCACCCTGATTCCTTACTCCTTTCTCATTAAGAAAATATGCACACTCACTTACAATATGAATTTTCTAACTTTCAAATGGGCATTTCCTGTATGCAAGAAATGATTCACATGGCTGACTTTCTTATACACACAATGCCTCCATCTGGCTATGAAACCATCATCCAGATTTTAGAGGAAGAATAAACCTATAGGTGTTTTACAATAAGACAAATATGAAGAGTAGTTCCCTGTTACCACTAGATTTAATTATTCTATCTGTCATCTTAACTCTTCAACCTTGTCCTCTTGGATGTATGAGAGGCAACTACACCACAACAATGCAATTAATGGCAAACATTTATTGAAAAACACTTTATATATAGTTCATGTAATTCTTACAACAATCTTGGGAGATAGGTGCTATCATTATCCTCATTTTATAGAAAAGGAAATTGAGGCAGATAATTGTTAATACTCAGAATTATCAGGAGTACCTCTGGTAAGATTAAAAATAAGGACTCCATGTCTATCACTTTCTCCACTCAACTGTTGAACTATTCAGTAATCTGAAAAGGCTCTCAATTTGACCATTTCGTAAGTAAGCTCTATAGTACTTACAATTTCAAGTTGAGTCTATAGTCATCACTGGGAGGATTCAATACAAAAATCAGATTTATTGGGAGGATATCTGCCAGGAAATGAGTGACATGTTGTTTTCCCCAATAGGACATAACCCATGTTATGGAAGTTTTATTTTTGTATTTCTAGTTTATCTTTGTATCTCTAACACCTAGAACCATACTTGACACATAGCTAAATGAGGGTCTCAATGGCTTAATAAGAGGGCAGGCAGTAAAAGAGAATAGTAGGTATTTCTTCTTTTTTGTCTTGCCAGGAAATCTGCAGGTTACCAAGGGATTAAATTTCTTTTCATTTTTAAAGGATTGGTTCTATGTGGGGATTTATTATTAGACAACTTGAAGAGCAGCTATTTTAAATCATGTCATACATGTGGTTGACCTCAAATAGATTACTTTGATGCACGTTGATAAATGATTCAACATAAAATGAAGAGTCATTGTGACTCAGGAAGCCAACCACTCATTTCTGAATGAATGGTCACTGAAAGCAGCCAGACTGCTCTGTTTGGAATATTTTCCTCTTCCCTTTTGGCATTTTTTCTTATCCTCAAGTACAGGGGTCTCAAATTTGACTTTATACATCGAGATTTTTGCCCCAGTCTCTGAAAAGATGACATTTTTTTCATCAAAGCAACTTTGTGCTCTTGGTCTCAGAAAAAGTTTGAGGTCTGGCATAATGAGTTAGAACTTTTTAGAGGTTAGCTATTACTGATAGTCTAGAGTTGAAAATAGTAGAGTCATACTGTCTCTGAGATGGGAAAGATCTTAATAGTCACTTGGTTCAATCCTTGTTTGATAGGAAAATGCTCTTCATAACTTCTATCTATACATGTATTCTAAAAATATTGGCAAAATTGTACAGGGACCAGTTGAAGTTTAGGTGGCTAAAGGTGCCTTGAAGACATAACTAGAATATAGATAAAGGCCTCCTGATTCAGAGCTCTATTTCACTAATCCTCTGCATGTAATGGCTGTGATGCTTTTGCTTTTCACATTTCCCTTTGAAGAGGTCATCTAGCAAAAATCCCTAAATGAATTTGATGTCAAAAGGGGTAAAGAATTAATCAGCCAAAATATATTGTGTCTTCTTCATGCTAGGCTCTGAGGAGGCAAAGATAAAAAAAGAATCATCCCTTCCCTTAAATAACTAATATTCTACTAGGGAAAGATAACAAGTTCTTGAAAATTCTTAAAAATTCATTTACACACATATACTGTATTTATACATACACATATATTTATCTGTGTACATATACACATGCATAACAGTGTATCAACATATACACTATATATTGAGATAGAGAGATAGTAATAAGTAGGTAGATAGATACATCAGTAATAATAGATAGATAAGATAGGTAGATAGATAGATAGAAATTGGTGGAACAGGGTGAGAAACATTAACAACTTGAATAATCAAGAAAGGCCTTTTCAAAAAGTTGGCCTTTAAACTGAATCTTGGAGCTAATGATTACAGAAGGCAGAAACAGAGATTTCCAGATATAGAGTATATTTGAGCAAAGAAATAGAGAGGAATGATAAATTGTTATATACAGTGAATGACAAATAGACCAGTTTGTCTAAGACTTAGAATGTATTAATAAGAGTAGGATGTTGTCAGACTGGCTAGAATGACAGGGAAAGATAATGCAGAATGTTGGATGGGATGTGGGAAAACAGGGACACTAATACATTGTTGGTGGAATTGTGAATACATCCAACCATTCTGGAGAGTAGTTTGAAACTATGCACAAAAAGTTATCAAACTATGCATACCCTTTGATCCAGCAGTGTTACTATTGGGCTTATATCCCAAAGAGATCATAAAGAAGGGAAAGGAATCTGTATGTGCACGAATGTTTGTGGCAGCTCTCTTTGTAGTGGCCAGAAACTGGAAACTGAGTAGATGCCCATCAAATGCAGAATGGCTGAATAAATTGTGGTATATGAATAATATGGAATATTACTGTTCTGTAAGAAATGACCAACAGGATGATTTCAGAAAGGCCTGGAGAGACTTACACGAACTGATGCTGAGTGAAATGAGCAGGACCAGGAGATCATTATATACTTCAACAACAATACTATATGATGACCAGTTCTGATGGACCAGGCCATCCTCAGCAATGAGATCAACCAAATAATTTCCAATGGAGCAGTAACGAACTGAACCAGCTATGCCCAGAAAAAGAACTCTGGGAGATGACTAAGAACCATTACAATGAATTCCCAGTCCCTATATTTCTGCCTGCCTGCATTTTTTATTTCCTTCACAAGCTAATTGTACAATATTTCAGAGTCCAATTTTTTTTTTTGTACAGCAAAATAACGGCTTGGTCATGTATACTTATTGTGTATCTAATTTATACTTTAATATATTTAACATCTACTGTTCATCCTGCCATCTAGGGGAGGGGGTGGGGGGAAGGAGAGGAAAAATTGGAATAAAAAGTTTGGCAATTGCCAATGCTGTAAAATTACCCATACATATAACTTGTAAATAAAAGGCTATTATTAAAAAAAAGAGTAGTATATAATTAATCTTAAAAATATAGACTGGATACAGAGTGTGAAGGCTTTAAATTCTTGGAACAGATGAGTTTGCATTATGACCTAAAGTAGTTGGGGGCTATTGAAGCTTGAGCAGAGGAGTGATATGGTCAGACTTGTTCTTTGTTCACTCACAGGATGATATGGGTTCCAGTCTCTTTGAACAATAGTAGGTTTAGAGGTCTTATTCTTTCTGAAAGTTTTCTCTCCTCCTAATCTTTGCAAAATATTTCATCATTAAGGCATAGTAGCTATCCTTGCTGAACTTTGCTGATACAAACATTAAGGCCTCAAGGTTTATGCAGAAAAAAAAATATATATATATATAATATTATATATATATACAAAACTTTGTTATTTTTATGGTTCAAAGCATCAACAATCCACATTTCTTACTTACTGCTCTTCTGGCTGCTTTGTGTAGTCGACACAGTACTCCTAAATTGTTGATCGAAATCTTGAGGGTTTGCAGTGCTGAAAACACTTGAGCTCTCATTTTGGGGTGTTTCTTTTGCTGTGAAGGCAATAAATATTCTTTTTTTATTAATGTTAATAGTAAAAATTATCTTAGGTAAAAAGCTAGAAATCTGAGTCATTCATTCTGACAATCAATGCATTTGACTGGCACTTAGTGCATTTGATTACTGGAAATGCTGATTCATCTGCTCATTTCTACCAGTTTGACAACAAAGGAATTTGACTGATCAGGCATTTGGTAACTGGATTAGTACCAAAGTCTCTGAGACTGTAATTTAGATTGTATTTATGCCTCTAGGGAGGCCACTGAGTCAAACTCTTTTCATTTGACAGATGAGGAAATAGAAACTAGAAAGGTTATGACTTGCCCAAGATCATACAGGTAATAAATAGCAAAGCTGTTGTTTGAACTCAAGATCTTTGGTTCCAAATCCATTTTCCTTTCCACTGTACCAGGTCTGAGAGGAGGTGAGGGATAACCATTTGAGGAATTCAAATATTCCTAAATTTTGAACAAGTCATATTAAAGGAACTGAGGATGAGTGGGAGAGATCCTGAAGTTTCAAGATCTGGTATTTTGGAGAATGTTGTTCCTATTGACAAAATAAAACAAACAAACAAAGTCAGGGGGGATATGTTGTTGGTTTTCAGGAATGGAAGAAATGATCTCAAATACCCAGCAGGTATTAGAATTGTATAATTTTGGCCCAGACAAAAATATTCATTTGAAAATAATCTATATAGTTTGAAGTTATGTGAGTGGGTCAAAGTGTCCAAAGAAGAGAATAAAAAATAATTGGGTCTGAGTATCAAGATTAATACTAGATGTCTTTATTTGGAGGAAGGAAGAAGGAATTGTGCCCTGGAGAATTAGGAAAACAAAATCATTGTTGTCTAGGGGTATATTTCCAATAAAGAATGGTGGGTTAGCAGAGTTAAATAATTCTGAGAAGCTAAGAAGAATGAGACAAGGTCACAGATGTGCACAAAAATATTTTATGAATTTTTTTGTTTTTATTTTATAAGGAATGTTTGATTTTTAATTAAAAATAAATTTTAGTTCCATTTTAATTGATAAAAATGTTTTATGATTGAGTTTTCAACAAATATATGCCTCAAAAATAAAAAAAATAAAATTCCATAGGTACACACATTAAATAGATTGTATACACCTATGGCCAAGGCTGATAGTGATTATGAATTCATAGAAAATGCTTTGTGCCTTTCAATCAATCAGCATGCATTTTTAAAATTTCAACTATATTCCAGGCACTGTATTAAACTCTGATCATACCAATATAAAAATACATTCAAGGAGTTTCTGGACAGAAAATAGAAAATATAATAAAAATAAAGAAAACAAATCAAGCAAGGCCTTTTGGGAAGGTATATTCCCTTACCCATTGAAAACATATTTATGTTAAATACATAGAGAAGTAATTAAGAAGCTAGAAACTAGGTGTCAAAGAAAATTGGGATAACAAATATAGTGCAGAGTATTCATGCAAGAAATTTGACAGGAAAGAAGGAAAAATAAGAAACTGTGTTTCTTGAGGTCACATTATATATTTATACAAAGGTCTCTGTAGTCTAAAGAAATAGAAATAAGTCACAAAGGGCAGGCACTGAACATTTTATACATTTAACATGAGAACTGTTCAGTCTTTCGTGGCTTATTTACTCATACCTTAGACATAATTATGATAAACTTCAGTTTCTCAGCCCTGAACGGTTAGAAAAAAAGCAAGTTAGACTAAACATTGTGGAAAATGTCTGTTATCCTTGTGATTGCTTTCAGTTAAGCCAATCAAGTTCACACTAAACTAAGGTAGGGTGATTCAGTCTGGTCTAGAAACAGAGCAAGTCAAAGCTCCTATGCTGATTAGAAGGGACTGGGCCTGTGGAGTCCTTGTATTTCCAACATGGGTAGTATAGAAGACTAAGTGTAAAAATGAAGATAAATTGGAAGGATAGAAGGAAGCAAGCAAATAAGCAAAGAAAGAAGGAAGGAAGGAAGGAAGGAAGGAAGGAAGGAAGGAAGGAAGGAAGGAAGGAAGGAAGGAAGGAAGGAAGGAAAAAAATAGGTGAAATGCAAGAGAGAGAAGCACAGTGACAATGTAACAATAAGGGAGGATACCAAGAAACCAAAAAAGCAAAACCAAACAAACAAAAAAACAACAACAACCAGACCCACCTCAGAAGGGATAACTATCTGGGCCCATTTTGTGTAGGGGAAAACAGAGTTGTACACATGAATAGCCATTAACTTTATTGCACTTTAGTATAAATTGATGTAATTATAAAAATTTAAATTCTATTTAAGAAGTGAGTGAAATGTTAGTATATTTTAGAGGTATTTCTACCCAAGCTTATTAAAAGAAAGCCAATCTGATTTTTAAAGGATTAAGTTTCAGCTAACTAGAAAAGTAACTTCCACAGAATAGCTCATTCTCTGTTGATACTGGATAAATAAGGTGTGCCACTTACCTGTCTTTACCACTGCTGAGCTAGATGAAGACTTTATAGAAATCACAGTTGTTGATAATGATTCTTTGACTGTTCCTATTTTGATGAGATAAATAACATCATTATTATTAACCAGAGTTCTCATCATTTCTGTCAAGAGAATAATCAAATGTAGGTAGAAAATGGGGATGGGTGGGAATTATTCTGTAGAGATGTTTATTAAGCATTCAAATTAGAGACTTTCTCTATTTCCTAGCACCATTCCCTAGTGAGTAAGAACTCTGGTTGGCCCCAGAATCCCTGTTTTTTCAGCAATTGACTATTTCACTTATAGACTCATATTAATGGTATAATTCCTAACCATCACCTTTCTTTAATGTAATTAAAATATCACAAGAGACAGGAAATAATTCAGAGAGCATAAAGAAATACTTGTTTTCTGGGGGTAGGGAGATTCAATTCATAGGATCACATATGTAGAGGCAGATTGGATGTTAGCAATTGGTTTAATCTAACTCTTTAATTTTACAGAAGAAAAAGATTTTAGGTGACTTTCTGAAATAAAATTAAGCAGTAGTTAGAATCCAAATCCATTTGACCCCAGTTCAATAATCTTTCCATTATAGTAGTAATCACCTCTCATCATTTACAATCATGCATATGAAGGGTCCAATAAATGCAAGTAAATTTACTACATACAAGTTTTTTTTTTTTTTTTTTTTTTTTTTTTTTTTTTTTTTTTTTTTTTAAAGAAGGTGGATTTTCTAGGATCTGGAAATGACATGCATACTTCTCAGGATGAAAAAAAAAATAGAATCCATTTGGTCTTTGAGTTACTAAAGTAAAAGTAAGATGAATGTAGCAATCTTGTGTCCACCCCAAAGGAATATAAGTTGAAGCATATCTTGGACTGTTGGACATATGACATCCCCCCCCCCCCAATGAATTAAAAAACAAACAAACTTATGTCTAGCTCTATGTCTTTGGAAAGGGACTGGCAAACATTTTTACCTTCTTATTCTGAATAAAACCTAATTGATTAAATAATGGGAGATAATCTGATGTGTAATGGATAAAATGCTGGACTTGTAAACATGAAGACCTAAGTTCAAAATTTACATTTTATGTTTGTTAACTATAGGACATGGACAGCTTGCTTGCCTTTTCTGATCTTCTGTTTCCCCTGCAAATTGATGATAACAATATCTGTAATATTCCAGGATTGTTGCAGATTTCAAATAATGCATTTTATACAAAGTACTTCATAAACTTTAAAAGGCTATGTAAATAATTTTATTATATAATAATATGATTTTAATTATATAGATATATAATATAAGATATAATACAATATATAATATAATTTTAAATTTATTATTTACTTAATTTATTAATATCGCTTCAAACTTGAAAAGACCAAACTGATTTTAGGTAACTATTTCAGATATACAGTATGAAGATATGATAGCTTGAGAACACAGGAAGTTATCATTACTGACATCCTGTCTCCTAATAAAGATGTTCAAAGATGTTCTCAATGAATCTACGGAAGATGAAATGCATTCCAGCAGTTTTGTTCAGTAAAAAAAAATATTATTTTATCTGTTTGGATAGCTAGTGGCTCATTGTAGATGGAGTCAGTGGGATCTAAATTCAAATCCAGCCTCAGATACTTACTAGCTATGTAACCCTGGACAAGTCACTTAAACTGTGTGCCTCATAATAATAGTGCCTACCTCTCTGAATTAATAAGAAGATCAAATGAGATAATAACTGTTTATCACTTAACATGGTATCTGGCACATAGTAGGAGCTTAACAAATGCATGCTTTCTTGTTTTCCTTCCTTATTGTCTCAAAAGAACAATACTAGGAAAATAACTTGCTCCTCCACTATTTCTATTCAAACTCCATTAAACAGCAGGATGACAAGAAATAGATGATTACATTGATGATGATGATAACACAACTTACACTTGCATGCCATTCACATCTCTTTTTCTCATTTATATCTTTAAAAAGTCTTTAAGATGTGGGTGAACAAGTTGTGGAATATGATTATATAAGAATACTACTATTTTATAAGAAATGATGAGCTCAATAATCTTAGAAAAAACATGAAAAGATTTGCATGAAATAATGATGAAGTATGAAATGAGCAGAACAAGGAGAACATTGTATATAGTAACAGCAATATTGTTTAAGAACAACTTTGAATAACTAAATCATTTTAAGTATTATTAATATACAAATTAACTGAAAGAATATAGAAAAGAAGATACTATCTGCATCCAAAGAACTGATAAATAGAAGTATGTATAGAATAATTCATACATACATTTGTGTCTAGTAGTAGCCATCTTTAAGGGCAGGATAGGGGGAGGGAAAATTTTCATATTAACTTTGTTGTATATTTAAAAGAAATAGCAAATTGTACACTATTGTGTACAACGACTTACAATGTCATATATAATTGTTATTTTTATTTATTATTATGAACATTTGTTCCATAAATAAAAAAATGAAAGCTGTTAACACAGATAAGGAAATTTTGCAGATAAGGAAATTAAGTCATAGATGAATTAAATTAATTCTTGAAAATTCCACAGTTAGTAAATGGCAGGACATGAGCTTTTTTTTTTTTTTTTTTTGACTACTTGTCCAGCCCTGTATCCATTCAGATTGTAAAAAACATGTGATACTTAGTCTTCATATTCAATATCTTTCTTTCTCTGAAGCACTTTGCCATCACCTATGTCATTCTCATCCTTGTATAGCAGGATGAAGTCTTGCTTTTCTCTAAGTATAGGAGTCACTAAATCAGCTCAAACCCTATTGGAGAAGCTAATGAGATAATAAGAAGGGAGAAAACTCTTGGTTAAACCATATGCTCTGGTTTTTGACTGGATCAGAGCAAGTCAATAGGCCACATGGATTGAACATTTCACACTTCTTTCATGAAGGAGCCTCTGCCATTGGCAAGAAAAATGTAAAATTAGTGAATAAGTTTCAGGTTTCAGATAAAGATCAGAAGTTTGGCAGTTACAAGAGATAGTATACTTTGGATTGTAAACAAAGATAATCTTATTGGAAAACCTTTGAAGAAAGGTCAGTAGTAAACCACAGAGTTTCATTCTTATAATCTCTTTTTTTACTCCAAGAAAACACATATTAACCAGAAGAACATTTTTGTGTTTTCAAAATATCATTCCTGAGAATTTCCTATTGCACCTGGATCACTATCTCCATGGAATCTTAGCTATGATTTCTCTGGGTCCTTTGAATCAGATTTCTTGGACTCTAGAGTGTCTTTTAGAGCAAAATTGGCTTTCCTTTTTTATCTTATTTTTTTTATCACAAATATTAAAATGGGAAAGTGTCTTTGACTTAAGGTCCAAATGATTTTCACTCTGACAACAAGTTCCTCCTTACTGGCAAGATAAGAATGAGGTCTAAAATTAGAGAGAAGAGAAAGGAATGTGCATTCATATAGCAACTACTATATGGCAGACCCTGTGCTAGATGCTTCACAAATATTATCACATTTAATCCTCACATAATCACATAATAAATACTTTTAACAGTTGAGGAAACTGAGGAGAACAGAGGTTAAGTAACTTGCCAGAGTTCATAAATTTCTGAGGTAATGACTTTATTTATATATTTGTATTGCTAGTGGCAAATACAAAGCATGGTGTATAGTAAATTACTAATAACTGTTTATTGATTAATTGATTTCCTCATGAATTTCTGAGGTATATACATAGCTATATTATCATTTCCATTTTTATGTAAGGAAAATTAGGAATTTCAGTATCTTGCCCAAAGTCCTATAGATACAGTAATAAGTTATTAGAGTCAGAATTTGAATCCAGATCTTCTGATTCCATATGTACCACTTTCCTCACTTTATGTTTTGTCTTTCTGTAGGATACAGAGGGATTTTGTTCTTAAATCCATTTTGTCTAACCAAGTTATTTGACTGCTTCTAGGACAAAATACAAATTCTTCAGTGCTCTCCTTCCTTCCTTCCTCTCTCCCTCCCTCTCTCCCTTCCTTCCTTCCTTCCTTCTTCTCTTTCTTCTCTCCATTATGAAGAACATTGCAAGGAACTGGAAAAGATACAACTTTAAGTAGGCATTATCTAGTGCTTGCAATCAAACAAAGGTGTGACAACACAATTAACTCCTATATAGAATACAATAACATTTATGCAAATTCAACATTTAAGCAAATTGTATATATACAATATAATACATTACTACTCAAAATTTAGTAATATAAAGTCGATGGCTTCTATACAAATCTTTTCTATAAAAAGTCATCTTTTTGGATCAACAGCCATTCCTACCACCCCTTATCACATAATTAACACCCTCAGCAGTTATCTCAATTAATGGACCATTCTTTTAATGACCCACTACTAGGCATTTAAGTCACTATTAAGTAGTTCTCCACAGAGGATTAATTGATCCAAATACCTTTGGAAAACAGCCATCTCATTAAGATAAAATGTAACCTCTCAAGATGAAGAATTCACTATAGATGTACTGAATGCCAGTCTTACTAATATATACATATGTAAGCTGTTCTTATATTTATTATTTTGTATCCTTATACTGCACTCCCAGTTTTCTTAAACACAAGGGCAATTACTAAGTAGCCAGTTTTATAAATAGTATCAACAACCAGAGTCCCACAGAAATCTCCAGTTAGACTTTGTAAACAGCAAGTGACTTTGAGCTAATAAAAAATAGATTGGAACACATCTGTGTGTAGCACAATCAAATCGAATTCAAAATTTGATTAAAGTTATCTCTTTTAGCCACCTCTTGGAGCATTATCTTTTTCTATAAGAGAAAATTTTCATATAATATCTTTGGTAGTAAGTGTTAGAGGATGGATTTAAAATCGGGTCCTCCTGAATACAAGGTCATTGTTTCATCTATTGTACCACATTGCTGTCTTGGTACTTAATCTCTTAATAGCCAGCATCTTCTTAGATTTGTAGTTTGGCTCATCTGATTCAGCCTTCAGAATGTCATATATGATCTGGATCTTTAAATTTTTTTAATGGAAAGTAATGCAATATATGTTATGCATGTTAAAATATATGTTAAATTCAATATTACAATGCTATCATGGTTTTCAGGAAGTCCAATAATCCTTATATTGTCTCTCCTAGATCTATTTTCTAAGCCAGTTGTTTTTCATAAGGGGTATTTCATATTTTCTTGTTTTTTTTCATTTTTTAAAAATTTTGTTTGATTTTTGAAGTTTTATTGAGTCATTCACTTCCATTTGTTTAATTCAAAATTTTAGCGTGTTATTTTTTTAGTTTCCTTTTGTATTTAGGCAATCGAATTGTTTTATTAATTGCATGTTTTTCCATGAATTGGTATCTTTTTCATATCTATTTTGTAAGGAATTATATGCTTTTTCCTTTTCATCAAGTCTATTTTTAAGGAGTTTTCTTCAGATAATTTTTGTTTTCCCTTTTCCATACCTTCTTGCAAAGATCTTATTTTCTTTCTCCATTTTTCTTTTCTCTTTCAAGATCCTTTTTGAAATCTTCCAAGACAGCCTTGTGAAATGGGGACCAGTTCATATCTCCTTTTGGGACTCCAGTTGCAGTTGATTGGCTTTTAGGAACCTCAGGGTTTGAGGTTTGTTCTCTCTCTCCCTAAGTTGTCTAGGATAAGAGTCCTTTTTGCCTTTTTGCTCATTTTTTAATGGTTGAGATCTGCTCTTAAGGCAAAGGAGTGAAAGTTGCTTTAGTTTGCCTTAGGGCCTGTGTTTCTGACTTATTTCCTATGCTTGCTATGTTACAGTAAATCTGCTAATCACCCACTTGCAATCAGTGCAGAGTAGCCTAAAAACCTCACAGAAGATTATCCCCTGTGTGGAAGGTGTGATGCTCTGGCTCTCCCTTCCTCTCTTCTCTTCCCCTTGCCCCCAGATCCTTGCCCTGTGCTCCCTGTGCTGTGCTTTGGGCTTGGCAGACTGTCCCCTTGCCTATTTGAAACAGAACTGTTCTGAAGTTCTTCCATAGAATCTTCTTTTGGAAATGGGTTGTACTCCAAATATTTGTGGGTTCTGCCACTCCAAAACCAGTCTGGAGTCTTAATCTACTGTTGGTTTGAAAGAAGGTTACAGGAGGTCACAGAAAGTTTTGTCTGTTCTCCTCCATCTTGGGTCTGGCCTCAATCCCTTTTTTAATTATCTTGCATTCATATGTGGGATATCCACTTGTTCTCCTTCTTTCCCCTCTTCACCAGAGAAATATAATGTTCTTAAAGATATGGGTTATTTTTCATTTTTGTTTTTATATTCTCAATAACCAGGATAGTATTTCATTTAGACTATTTGATAAATATTTGTTGATTTGAATTAAATTTTAAAATAGCCTTTTATTTCTGTTTTAAACATATGTACATGTTGATGTAAAATACATATTTCTTTTTAAGAAGTTTTTTTTCAGGGAGATGGTGCAATGGATAGAGTAATATGTTTGAAGTCAGAAAGATGAATTCAAATCTAGCTTCAGAGACTTACTAACCATGTGATGCTAGGCAAATCTTTGTTTACCTCAGTTTTCTCAACTGTAAAATGGTGAGGATAGCATCTCTTTTCAAGGTTTCTGTGAGGAACAATAGATATTTGTAAGCACTTAGCATAGTTCCTGGCATATAGTATGTATGATTAATAAATGTTTCTTTTCCCCCACCTTCCCTTATTTGGGATATAAACACCAAATAAAAGGAACACAATAGGATACAAAAAGAGTACTTGATATGAAACCATGGGTCTCTATTTCAACTTCTTCTGCATTTGATGTGTTTCTGCACTATCTACTTGTTTATATTTTAGAATATTCCTTTGTCAGTTTCAGTTAAGAGTGAATGAAGTTCATCTGATGTCCACTGCCCTCATGCTCTCCTGTATGTTTACACTTTCTTTTTCTCATGTACCTTACTACGCTTCTTCTGTTTTATAGTAATAATTCTTTCTTTTCCTTCCTGTGACTTTTCTACCTTTGAACCTTCAGAATGGTACCATTCTACTCCCAGGATCTTTTTTTTTTTTACTTATTTAATTTCCTCATCACTTTTTGAAGATATTTAGAATATGAAGGAACTCTTATTTTCTGACCTCTTGCACTTTGGATTTGTGCTTTCAGTTTTGTTTTGATTTGCTCAGCGACCCTTAGATTCTTGTGCTGATTTCTACTTGTATTTTGTGCCCTTATCTCAAAATCTTTGAGGTTCAGAATGCTAGATCTTTAGTTCCCTTCTTTTCTCCCTCACTTCCTCTATCCCTCCCTCTCTCCTTTCCTCTCTCTCTCTCTCTAACTCTGATTTGAGATCAATGGGTTAACTATCTTAGAGCTTGTGGGCCTGGGCAGTTATTATAAGAGCAATAAATATCCACACTTGTTGTTACTATTCTGGTTACTAGGAATTACCTATCAATACTCTTTGAGTTTCCTGACTGTCTGACATGTTTGAAATACTCTGTCTCCTCCATTCTGACAATTGTCCTCCCTGGCTTCCTTCTACAGGAAGCCTTCCCCAACCTCTCTTAATACCAATGTTTTCTTTTTGTTAATTATTTCCTATTTAGCCTGTTTATCTCCCTCTACCTTTGGGGTAGATGGAACTTAGAGTTACAGGGTCCATACTCTAGGGTTTTCCAATGATTCCAGAGCATTCTCAAAGAATCATTAGGTTTTTCATTCCACACACACAGAACCTTTCAGATTCCACATACCCTGTCTCTAGTCAAGATCATTTTGCTGGAGAGATTCTTTTTCTTATACCTTGTGACATTCTAATTAACTCTGTGTGTGTGTGTATGTGTGTGTGTGTGTGTCTGCAATTCTAGAATTGAATATGTCACTTTTTAAACTTTTTATTGGATCTCTTTTATATTAGTCTGCTGTGAATTTCAGGTCCATGAGGGCAAAGATTTTAAGACTTTATCTTCATTGGAAATAAATAATATATCTCAAAAGTTCTCTGACCTGAATCCAACCACAAATCAAATCTATGGGGCCTTTTTATGCTAAATTGAAACCTAAACTCATAGTTCAGGGTACAGAAAGGGAGAAATTACTCAAAGACAGTATAAATGATGTTGGGACAAATTGATATTACATATAGATTTTAATGTGACATGTGATCCAAAATCCCTCATAGACCATAGTTTGCATTTTGTATTGCATTAAGATTTACAAACACTTTATAATTATCATTTCATTTTATACTTCCACCAACTCTAGTAGGTAGGTGTTATTATTATTATTTTATAGATGAAGAAACTGAGGCTATCTGAGGTTAGATTTGAACTCAAGTCATCCTGACTGCAGGTCCAATGCTTTATTTATTTTTACCACTTGGTGATCAGGAAAGTCATAGATTAAGATGAATGACAGAGAGAAAGGTATGATTCTAATCTTTTAAGTTAATGCCAATGTGATAGAAAATAATGTAGTATTTAATGCCTTTTTCATGAGATTGGCAAAGTGGCTGTGATAAACTTCCTATTTACTACATGGTTAGACCATGTTTATCAGTCAGCACATTTACACATGCTCCACCATCTCTCCAAATTACTTCTCTTAGACATAATCACCACTTTCCCAGACACAAATTCCTTAATCTACTTTATATAGACAGGAACATCATTCGAGACCCTCTGTGTCTGCTTTATATTCTTTACACTCTCATTGCCTATATTATTATCAGAAAATATAATAGTATGACTAGTATTAAAAAAGTTAGAGGATAAAGTAGGGCTCTGTTAGACCAATTGGAATTGACTTGGGAGAGCTGATTGTTAAATTTTCAATGGTAACAGTTAAACCTCAGAAGTTGGCAACGTTACAAATGTGAAGACAACAAATGGTTACTGTTTTGCTGATTGCCTAGACTTAAGAAAGTGATGAAGAAAGTGTAGACAGTGATTTAAAAAAATGTTTCATGCCTGCATTTTTCCACCCTGAAGAAAGAATTAGTAAAAATTTACCAACACACTTTTAATTATATGCAATCTCAGAGGTCAACTAGTTCAACATATTGAATTATTATTGGATATTGAGTTGGAATTGAACATTAGGAATATCTCTATAATACGTTCACAATTGGCCATCTAGACTCTGCCTGAAGGTTTCTAGAGATGGAAATGTAAATATCTTTAATACTTAGAAAAATGCCTGGTACTGGCTCCAAACCCCTCCCCCCAAAATCCACACACACAAAAAGCAAAACCAAAGCAAAGTAAACAACCCTCCCACTAAAACTCCAACAAAAGAACAAACAAAAACACCTAACAATAAAAGCAACAGATTTATAAACTTGACTTCTGAAGCAGCCTTGATACAATTCTAATTTTTAGAAAATGTTCCTTTTATCACCAATGCTTGTTGCTACTTTACAACATACAGAACTGCAGACCATCAATTACTGATGACATTTCTATCAAATAGTTATAAACATGGTTTTATTTCTATAATCTTATATCCCTGAAGGCAGCCCACCTTTCCATTAGTGTAAGTCCACTATACAGTCCAAGGTGCATTAGGGTGGGACTTTAAAACCTTGGAAGCAAAATTCAGTGATCAGTTTTATCAATAAGTTATCAAGCCAACAAGGGTTTATTAAGCACCTATGTGCTAGGCACTGAGCAAAAAAGACAATTATTAATTTCTGCCGTAAAGGAATTTATAGTCTAGCCAGGGAAGACAAACCATGCATGCTTAGGCATAGGCAATATGCAAGACTATTTTTTGGAAACCCTTATAATCTAGAAGGATTCTTCACAAAAAGATGAAATTTGAAGTAAATCTGGGAAGAAGCAAAGGATTTTTTTTTTCATGGTGCAACATATACCAGTTTTTAAGGTGAAGGCTGGGTTCGATTAAAATATATGATTTCATTGTTGTAGGGAACTCATAGTGAAACAACTTTCTCTATCAATGCAAATTGACAACTTTGGGTCCTGTACTGGAGGAAAGAGGAGACTTGAAGCAGTTGCTTTCAGTCTCTGAAGTCTTTTCTCTATCAATTATTCCTCCCTTTCATTCATTGTTTGCCAAGTGATAAAAATGTCCTTTAAAGGTACACTTAGGGCATGTCACACTAGAAAATGCATTACTTTGCAACCAAGAATTTCAGGGAAAAATTTTTGAAAAGGAAAGCCTCTGATCTAAGTTCATATATACAATTGTGAATATGGATCATTTTTCTTAAGTGAAAATAGTCTCAAAATTCAGAAAATAACAACCTTTACACTTCTAATTATCAATTCATAACAAAATTTCCTACTATAACCTAATAATCTTTCTTTTACCTCTCTATCTTTATTTTCATATTAGGTGTTTGTCACTTACCAGTGAGTGTGGAATTTATTAAGCTTGACAATGATGATCCTACTGATGTTGTTAATGTAGTCACTGTGGTGTTCTGTTTTTCCTGAGTATTCACTGAAGTTTGAACAATTTCATTTTTTCCTAGAAGAGGGAAATTGTGTTAGAGGGGTTCAGTTTGAACTATGGCTAATTTAAGATCAAATTTATAAGACCATTGAGAGGTTCACCAAATGTGGTTTCTTTTAATGATATGATGATATCATACTATATGATGATAATGTCAATGATCCACAATAAATAGAACATGAATCCAAGACTTTTCCCTCTTTAGTTGTCAGAATGAGTTTTAATGATTCACTGATTTTTCTCAGTCACCATTACTTGTTAACCACTGATAATCATTTTCAAACTCAAAAGGTTCATTAAGGTAGTTTGTACCAATGGATTAGTGTTGTTCCTTGCTTCTATTCTTCTCTCCCTTCTCTCTCCCTTTCTTTTCCCCTCTTCCTTCTATTAGTCATGTTTCATCCTGAATTCTTTGGAATTGTGGTTATTCATTATGTTGATCAGAATTCTTAAGCCCTTTAAAGTTCTATGTCTTCATAATATTGATCTTATATAAATATATAAATAGCAGATGATGAACTCAAAATATGTCATGTCTGTGTGTGTATGTGTGTGTGTGTGTATGTGTGTGTGTATGTATCTACATACATCTATCCATCTTCCTGTCTGTCTACATATATATATTTAGCCATTGCTAATGGCAGGAATTTGTTTTGTTTGAGTACATATTTGCAATAGAGGTTTTGTTTTTCCTGCCTTATTTATTGGGGGTGGGAAGGAAAGAATGTAGTTATGAAAATAAAATAAAAATTTAATAATGATAAAAAAAGACATTACCAATTGATGGAGATGAAGATGTAAGTGTTGTAGGTGAGGATAGTGTAGTCACTGTCGCAATGCTTGTAGGACCTGCAAAATAAAAGCTGTATTTAGAAAGTGGATGTTTTAGGGGAAGGACCAAGTTTAAGAATCTGTTTTAGGACTCCAAACTTGAGATATTTTTAGTATCTAGAATTCCTTAGGAGGACATCTCATCATCACAGATTTAATCATTCAGCTTTTTTTTTTTTTAATTGTCTTAGAGAGTTTTGTTTGGGAAACTAAGTGGTAGATGACACACACATACACTTATAATTTATTGTTCAGTTATTCAGTTCTGTATGACTCTTTGTGACCCCATGGATCATAGTATACCAGGTCCTTTTATTCTTTACTACCTTCTGAAGTCTGTCTAAACTCATGACCATTGCTTCCATGATACTATCTATCTCATTCTCTGCTGTTCCTTTTTTCTTTCACCTTCAAAATTCCTCAGCATTAGGGTCTGTTTGAATAGCACATTATAATTTACGGAGTGCTTTTCTCAAAATCATTTTATAAGAGATATAGTTTTCATATTATTTTACTATTTTTCAAGTGGAAAATAAGTGGTAGGTAGAATGCCAGGTCTGTAGTCAGTAAAGCCGGAGAGCAAATCTTACCTCAAATATCTACTGACTGTGTGACCCTGGGCAAGTACTTAAAGTTTCCATTTGCCTGAGTTTCCTCATCTGTAAAATAACAATAATAATAGTACTCTCCTAGGGCTGATGTGAAGATAAAATGAGTTTGTATTTTTAAAGTACTTTGTAAACTTTAAAATTCTATATAAATGCCAGTTATTATAATTATTAAACTATTTTCCCAGAGCTACAAGGCCAGCAAGTATGAGAGCTAGGATTCAGACTTAGGTCTTCCTGTGCTCTGTTTATTCCCCAGTATAGATATTTCATATAGAAGTAAAAATTAGGAGCTTTTCTAGACATCTGTCCTAAATTCAACCTCTTGGTCTCTCTGTCTCCTCCCCAACCCATCATTCAGTTATTCATAACTAGGAAAACAACAACAAAAATAACAGTAATAGTTGACATTTATATATTCTTACATTTGCAAAGTGATTTATAAATATTATCTCATTTGATCCTGAGAGTTAGGTAATATAGGTATTAATATTTCCATTTTACATATGAGGAAACTGAGACTTAGTGTTCAATTCCATTGCCAATGGTTAAGCAGCAAGTAAGGATTAAAAGGTCTAAACTTTACTTTTCCTGACTCCAAATCCAGCATCCAAGCCACTGGACAAGATAGTTATACCTTAAGAAACAAACCAAGAAATAAACAAACAAACAAACAAACAAACAAACAAACATTCTCCAAACATTGGTAGAAACCTGAGACTAGGAAATTTAGAATCAGAAAAATAGAGTTTGAGTTTCAGCTACACTATTCCCAAGTTGTATTTTCCTAGGAAATTAATCTAACAGTTCTAAGACTAGTTAGATTCTCCACCATCATCATTCTGCATCCTGCCTCTTCTCACACTTTCCACTTTGGTTAAAACCCTCTTAATTTTCATATAACCTCATCCCAGGTGTTTCCCTCCCCGCCATGATGTCTTTTCTGATCCGTCTAGTGAATAGTGGTCCTTTGTTTCTCAGGATGCCCCTTTTTATTTTTGTATAGCTTTTTGTTTTCAAAATACATACACGGTCATTTTTTTTTTACATTTATCCTTGCAAAACCTAGTGTTCCAAACTTTTCTTCCTCTATTCCCTTCACTCCTTTCCCTAGACAGCAAGTAATGCAATATATGTTAAATATGTGCAGTTCTTCTATACATATTTTCAAATTTATACCCTACAAGAAAAATCAGATCAAAAAGGAAAAAGAGTAGAAAAAAAAGGTAGCAAACAACTACAAAAAAGGTGAAAATATTATGTTGTGAATTACATTCAGTCCCTGCAGTCCTCTTTCTGGATGCAGATACTCTCTCCATCACAAACCTTTTGGAATCGGCCTGAATCACCTCATTGCTGAAAAGAATCATGTCCATCACAGTTGATGATCACAGAATCTTGTTACTATGTACAATGTTCTCTGGGTTCTACTCACTTCACTTAGCATCAGTTCATGTAGGTCTCTCCAGGCCTTTCTGAAATCACCCTCTCAGGATATTTCTTTTGACCTATCTTGAACTTTTAATCATATTAGAAAATATTTTATGTTAGGCTATGCTTATCTATTATATTATGTGTCTATTTAAAAACACACATCTCATCTCTCCTGTTAATCAAGACTTTGGGAGTGATTGGCAGATGTTTGGGCTTAGCTCATATCTTCAGAGCATCCTGGATCTTCCCCAAGCCTGGCTATACCTACTCTGGCTGGATACCATTAGGCCAGCCTCAATCAGCTGTTTTTGTTTTTCTGGATAAGACAGATGTGATTTCAGGAGATAGATGGTGAAACATATCTCCCACCTCTCAGCAAAGAGGTGGTTTGTCGCAGGTGCAAAATAAGGCACATATTTGTATACCTAGCCAATGAGTTAATTTGTTTTGCTTGTCTATACTTGTTATAAAGGAGGAATAAATGTCAGGGAAGAGGATCATTGGGAAGTGACAATGATGTGAAAACAAGCAAATTACTACATAATGGAGGAAACCATAATGTGGCTCAGTCCTTGGACCATGATTGGATATACCCTCCATGGTGGATCACAAGGAACATGTACAATATTCTTCACTTGCTGTCAAAGCAAGCATGGAAATTTATGCTAGTTTCAGTCATTATGACTCAGAGTTAGTAGTATATAGATGAAAGTTCTTTAGTTTGGCTAAAAACTTGGAAGGACTAATGAATCAGTAGAGGATAAACTGAACCTGACTGTGCATATGAAAGATTTGACTGGATGACCACTTCCACAGTGGCCATGGGTGAGGAGGAACTAAGAACCATGAGTGGAGAGAGGGGAAAGGGTAGTTAACTTATCTTTACATGCAACTATCATTTATCTGTAAATGCATGTTACATCTATTTTCTAGGTTTCTTTTGTAGTTGGTTTTTTTCTGATCATAGATAAATGGTTATTGGGAAATGGGATTCATTAAAGACATTATATCAGATGCCCCCTGGAATTCTCTGCCTGACACCAGAAACATCTTTATCCTGAAAGATCATTACTGCCCTGGAATTCACATGCCTGAAGTACATTTTACCCTCTAGCCCCTATCTCTGGATGGCTCCACCCAGAACCTTCATTTAAGGAAGCTACTCAGACTAGCAATCTCATTAGTTTTCACTAAGCTGTACTCTATACTTCCCCTTCATGATCTGCATCACTTAGTACCTCTTTTCAGCTTCAGTATTATTCCCCCACCTCCTACCCAGTCTTTCTTTTTGCCTGTAGTTTTGTTTGCTTAGCACACTACTTGGCATATAACATGTAGTTAACAACTGCTAATTGATTGTTGTCATTTTTGTTAAAGAAAATAGTCCCTTAATGGGAACATTCAAATCCATCCCCCTTTCCAATTGCAATTATTCATTGGTTTTTTGAATAATATGCAAATGATAGAGAGGCCAGATGGGACAGTATATAAAAAGTTAGGCTTGGAGTTAGTTAAAACACAGTTCAAATCCTGCATCTAATTCTTGACATATCACTTACCTCTTAGCACTCTTGGGTAACTTTCTTAAAACCTAAAATGCAGATGAATGATCTATCTGCATCAGCAAAGAGAATTTCCTTAAGAATGGGTTCCCTACACTTATGAAATATTCCCTACACAGAGTTATAAAACTGAAAGAGATCTAAGGGGCCATTTAGTCCCATTCTCTTTTATTAGTGATAAGAAAATTGAGGCCTAAAAATGGGAAATGTCTTGCCCAATGTCACAGATATAGCAGGGAGCAAGCCTGGGATTCAAAGTAAAATTTTCTAGCTTCAACTTCAATCCTCTTACAAGTCTGAAACAAAACAAATTACATCTGAGAAGAACGAATAACTGACATTTACATAAAAGAAAGGTTTGCAAAGTTCTTTACATATCTGAGTCTCATAAATATCAGGAGTTTAATTCCCATTTTATAGATAAGGCTTCTGAGGCAATTCAGAGGCTTTGTCAGTGTTGCAGTTAACAAGCATCTCAGAGTAGGATTCAAATGTAAGTTTTCCTGACTCGGGGCCTACCTCCCTAGATACTTACTGCACAGTGCAATTGATAAAAGCAATTGGGCAGCAGATACTTACTCAGTACATATCCAATTGCATATACCTACAATGTAATATTAGACACTAAAAATTTTGATGTTCAGAATTTGAAGTAATCAATAGAATCATCAAAAAGAGATTTGATGATATTCAGTTTGCCTACTAAGACCAAAACTGGGGTGCTAAGATTATAGAACAAAATGTATTGGTTGAATAAGCTTTCTGAGAGCTGGCACTTATGTATGAGTAGGGTAAATCAAGTGTTTAAAAAAAAAAAAAACTAGCTAAAACATAAGCAGCCAGAAATAGCTTGGAAAAATGGGCATTTCAGAACATGTGATATTACAGCAATAGTAAACAGACTATGACAAACAAATGCAGGGTACTTTAGAATACCCTTATAAAGGAACAAACCCTGGGAGTCACAGTAGCAGTATGCTGGGATTTTACTTTTTTGTGATGTGATTTTTGGAGGGCAAGACTGAAACCATTGAGAAGGAAACTAAAGTGTAAGGAGGGCTATCTTTAACTATTTCCTGAGTTCAAATTAAGTCTCAAATACTTACTATCTCTATGATCCTGGGCAAGTCACCCAAATCTGTTTGCCTCAGTATCCTTATCTGTAAAGAGCGATGGAGAAGGAAATGGCAAACTACTCCACTTTCTTTGCCAAGAAAACTTCAAAAGGTCATGAAGAGTTGGACATAACTAAAAATGACTGAAGAACAACAGGGGAGAGGTAAAATGACTCATATAATTATGGTTTCTTTTCTCTGCATGAAGAAGTAACATATCTTTGGTATTTCCCATATCAATTAAATACAGGATCTCAATTTGGCATCAGTGTTGTTGCTGATGTTTTTAATAGACATGCTATTTGGAGATGTTGGCTAACATGAAGTTTGTTTATTGATAGTATGTACAGAAATGGCATTTACAGTATAAATGAAAGCTATATGACTGAATTTTTGCAGATTTTTCTATAATCAAATTAAGAACTTTTTTCAGCTTAAAAACTCAACTTCCCACACTTGCTCTCATATTTTACACTTCAGTATAGGACAGATCACATCACAAAGGACTCAGAAGTATATGAGGTCAAACTTCCTGTTTGCTGTTTCAATTGTATTTTTAACTTTAAAGTGAAAGGAGCAAAACTCAACTTAATGTGAGGTTGAAGAAGTTAAGCACGTAAAGGAAACCTTACAACAATAAGTTTATAAAAAGAATAGAAAATGAAATAAACTAATGAGTCATTTCTGGTATTTTATAATAACATTCTTTTAAACTATCTTTATTAATATTTTGTTTTTCTATCATGTCAATTTCTCTGTGTATCACTCCTCTTTCCCTTGTCCTCCTAGAAAGTCATTCCATATAGCAAATAATTTGTTTAAAAGAAAAAGAAGAAAAAATATAAAAGTTACCAATACATTGAAGAATCTGAAAACATATGCCAAGTTTCATACCCATGGTCTTAGCTCCCCCATTGTACAGGAATATGCATATTGGGGTATGTGTGTATGTGTTGCTTTCTCATCTCTCTTCTTTGAGCTAGGCTTATTTTTGGGTAATTTTGTAACAATTGTTTTGTAGTTTTTCTTTTCAGTTATGTTGTGGTAATCATTGTGAATATTGTTTGCTTTGTTCTACTTTCTTTTTTCACTCTGCTGCAGAGTGATTTTTTATATTCATTATATTTGTCATTTCTTATAGTACAGTATTATTCATAAACCACAATGTATCAAAAACAGCATGGTCCTGTAAAATTAGCCACTGCGTACTCAGAACAGTTAAAATAACTGTAAAAGTAGTTAGAAAAGGGAAAGAGAAAAAGATGAAGTTCTTGTGAAAAATCTAATGGAGAAAATGGTACTTGAACTGAACGTTGAAGGTCATAGAATCTGTTATGTGTGGACCTTAATCAGATCCAGCTGTGATATCCATGAAGACTCAGTTGTCTTCTAGAAGTAAGTACTAGAACAAGAACATCCTCTTAGAAAGGTGAACATGCTAAGAAATTAACTAATTGGGATGAGGAAAGGAAGACTGAAAAGGGAAAAGTCTAGAAAAATAGTATTTTAATTAGGTGAGGAAGAGTCCCACATGCAACTCTAAATCACATAGACTTTGTTGCCCCCTTGGACTATTGTCAAAACACCCCCAAGCATTCAGCTTTTGAGAATTAAACTAGGAAGCCTGGTGAGAGCCTCATCAAGGATTTATATTATGGGGCAACAGAGAGATAGATGCAAGAGATTCCAGAGTCTGCTTTTTCATTATATATCCATGATTCTTGTGTCCTCTGCGGAGCCTCAGTAAAGTTTGAAACATTGTAGTCTGAGAGTATTCATTCTAAGTGGAACTGAGAATATGAGATCTTCCAAGGGCTAATTTATTGGCTATGTATGGGCAAACAAGAGAACATACATGGAAGTTAAAAACAAAAGTGAGAAACAATTCAATCCATCAACAAGTATTTCTGTTGTGACTATTATGTTAGCCACTGGGGATACAAGTATACAGAATGAAATAAGCTTACATTCTAATGTAAAGCACATGTAAAAATATAACATCAATGTAGTTAATAAATACAAATATAAACAAAGTAGTTAAATTTAACTAAATGATACTTCCCTCATCCATTACCCAGGAAATTTTTAGGCCATCTTCATCTTCAGGTATGAACAAATGGCCATAGCTATGGTTTTTCATTCCTCACTTTTTCCCACCTGTAAGTTGCAAATTGTGCACATATTGAATGATGTGCTAGATTAGTAATTTAATGATTATTAATTAAATCAGTAATCTAATAGATGAGGTAACTAAGGTAAGCTGGTTTGTATAGGGTGCTAGGATGACTAGAGGACAAGGACTTGAACCCAGATTGACTGATCCAGGTGTATAAGTTTTTCCTCGGAAGACTACTGTGGCCTTAGACTGAGAATATTATGGTGAGATAATAGATAGCTTCAAAACTGGGAAAACCTGGTATATGGCATTATTATTTACCCAAGGAAGCATTTTTCTTCCAACATACAACATGAGAAGGTTATTCCTAAAGAAAACAAAAATACCCCTAGGACCTAACTGGTATATATGATTGACCCCAGCTTCTTTCTCTGAACTTCACCTCCTTTTCCATCTCTAGTCAACAGAAGGTAGTCCAAAGCAAACTGTTCATTGGATTTGTTTGGCCCTAGCTTCCCTGTTGCAGCTTCTTGCTAATTCAAGAGTATTAAAAATCTCAGCTCTAAGAAAGTCAGGCCCCTCAGACTTGGAGGATTTCCATGTAGAAATTAGGAAGGCTGAGACTAGAGAGACTACTATTGTATATTTGTTGCATATTATTACTATGTTAGGGCAAAGTAAATTTCTGTTATTATATGTTCAAGAACTTGGGAGTGCTTCACTTTATCCTAATTTTGAATTTGAACTAATTGAGTGCTTTTATTAGAGTCATGCCTACTCTACATGCTTCTGGGTAAATGAATTAAACTCTTAGTCAAGTAGGTGTTATTTTAAGGGTACATTTTATAGAGAAAGAGAAAGTACAAATCAGTAGTGATAGCAAGAGTTTCCTCACTTGACAATTTCCTATGCCAATGAAATCACAAATCTAGTTCTTATCTCTATTTCTACATATTTCACACTATAACATATCTATAGTGCTTAATAAACAATCACCATCCTTCTGGATCTTGCCATCTAATTAGAGTTATCAGAACCTGTGCAATATTGTCTTTAAGTCATCCTTAACAAATCCTCCATTCTATTTTAAGTGAGTGTTTTATAAAGAAATCCAATAAATTTTGGGAGAACTTATTATGTTATTCCTCCCTACCTTTTTACATTGAACTATAATTTGCCTCCTTAATTCTCATAATTATGTTTTCTATGGAAACTAATTACAACAAATTTAATCTATCTTTTTTCATATTACAACTCTGAAAACATGGGAAGATAGCTTAATTATCCCTAAATTATTTTGTTTCACATTTAACTACAAAACTAAGAATTATGTTATGTTTATGTATCACTAATGTTATATGGTTGATAAGACAATCAGTGCCACAGAAGTTCAAAGGAGTAAGAAATCACTGTGATCATGAAAGATTTCATGGAAGAGAAATAATTTGGAGTGAGCTTTGACTGACATACTGGATTTTAATTGCTAAAAATGGTAGAGGGAATATATTTTAGGTAGAGGGAAGAATCTAGACATTGGCTTAAATGAAAAAAAAGGTACAAAGCATATTTCAGTGATTCCAAATAGAATATACTGGTTAAATGAATAGTTTGTACAAAGCAATAGAGGGGGAATAATTAAACGTCAATAATCAATAAATATTTCTTAAATATCTATTATGTGCTGGGCACTAAACTCAACATTGGTGATTCAAATATGAAAAAAAAAGAAAGACAGTTCCTGACTTTGAAAGGCTTGTAATCTAATGAGGGGAGGGAGATAGAGGGAAAAAAAAAAAATATATATATATATATATATGTATATATGGAAGCTAAAAAGGAGATAAGATATCTATTTCTAAAAGGCCTTGAATGCTGGGTTAAAGAGTTAATTTTATTTAGTAAGCAATGGGAAAACATTCCATGTTTTTGAGAATGGGAATAACATTGTCATAGTGGTATCTCAGAAATATTATTGTGTATAATTACAGGAATATATAAAAAGATCTAGAAGAATCAATTTTGCCCAACCACTACAATTCTATTGGTTATATTAAAATGTGTTGCATGATTAAATACTTATATACTGGGATAAAGTCCTCTTTAAATTTTTATTATTACTCTTTAATTGATTAGCAGCTAAGGATTTGGGTTTCTGGAACACCATTTAAAATATAAAAATGATAAATTGCTGGCCAGGAATGGAGTTCACTTAACAAGGACTGATATGGTGATATTTGCCTAGAGTCTTAAAAATCAAATGAACATTTTACTGGAAAAAGGATGGGAATAATTTAAAGAGACAAAAGCCAATTTAGTTCAATATGTTCCAAAATATCATTAGTAATAGTATCTGTGGTAACAAATAAATAGAAACAGTGATTTCTATCAGTTAGGGAATAGATGAAAAATCTGTGGTATGTGGGAGTAACAGCATATATAAAGTTAAACCTGACAAATATGGAGAATTCAGAGAATATGGGAAAATTTATGTAAACTTATACAAGATAAAATCAGAAGAATCATAAGAACTATAGACAAAAAGACTAAAATAATATAATTGGAAAGCCTCTAAGAAGTCAATCTCTGAGCAACTAAAGAAAGAATAATGATCTTGTAGAATAGGCAATGCAACTTAGTTCTCTTCTGACAGAAGGTAACAACTACAGCATTATATTGTATATATTGTTAGATATAAGCATTGTATCAGATGTTTTTGTTTAATCAATATTTTTTGTTCCAAAAAAGAGTTCAACCTGCTAAAGAAAGAAGTATATCTCCAGAAATTAGTATGATATAAAAACTAAGTGCCAATAAAACTTATTTGAAACAAAGGAAAAGAACAAAGAAAGGATAATGAATAAGAGATACAGCTAAAGAGATTGATATGAATAGACAGAGAATTCACAATTTACTTAAATTTTGAAAAGACATATACAGAAAGGGAAACAAAGATAGGTGAAAAGATAGGATGGAAAAGCATGATACAGTCCTAAAAGAATAACGTGAAGCACACTAAAGCTCTAATGAGTTGAATTTGATATAAAGGATTAGTTTTTTAAGCTATATTGGAATGGAGAGAGGTATGAGGCAACAATACCTATTAGTAGACTACTGAGAAATTCCAAATGCAAAGGGATTAATGCTTGAATGAGGCTCAAGGCTTGAGACTGCAAAATGTGAAGAAAGATGCAAATACATGGAATGTTATAGAAATAGAAATTGAAAGACATGGCAATACAAATATTATGATGGTGCATTCAACAGTAGTATGAAGTTTGAAAGAGGAATACATTTGGGAAAGAAGATAATCTGTCATATTATGGACCTAGTGGGTTTGATGTGAGACATACATACATACATACATATATATACACAAGTGTGTATATATATATATGTATATATATATAAATGACTATTCATGACTATGAGACATCCAATTGCCAGAACTTGGGTGGATATATAGATTTGTGAATCATTTCCATAGAGGTAATAATTTAGTGGATAAAATCAAGTCAAAAAATTTTAGGACATCTGGCCAAGATGGCAGAGAGGACACATTCATCTATCTAAGCTCCTTCTTGCCTTCAGAATACTTTTTTTTTCATGATATGGCCTCAGAATTAGTGCTTGATTGAAAAACCCATGAATACATTACCAACAGAAGATATCCTCAAAATTCACCAGAAAAGGTCTGTTTTTGCTTGTAGGCAGGGATGGTTAGACCAGGCACAGACTGCAGGAAGGCAGCAAGAGCATGGAAGGCAGCTCATGCTGAGCAGATTGGAGAGGGGAGGAGTATAGTCCCAGTCATCGGAAAACTTGTGGGGGGACTTTAGCCAGTGTGAACTTCTTTGCCCTGGCAGCAAGTCAGTAGATCAGCAGAGAAGCTATAAATACAGGGAGTAAAGACTTCAATCCCGAAACACTGAAGTCTCTTGGGACCTGACCACACCCACCCAACACCCAGAGTGACTCAGCATGCTCTCAGACAGTGGCCACTTTGCAGGCAGCACAGCCATTGCTGTTCCATTGCTGCTTCATTGCTACCTCCTGCAGTCTGTATAGGAAGCTCGGTAACACCACATTGTCCAAAAAGCAGAACACATTTTTTTGTTGTTGTTGTTTGTTTTCTTTGATTCTTTTTTGTCAAAATGAGCAAAAAATTAAAGAGAACTCTAACTATAGATAGGTTCTATATGGAAAGAGAGCAGACTTCAAACCCTGAGGAGACTAAAAATAGAGTGTCTCCAGATGAATCCCCAAAGGGGGATATTATCCGGTCCCTACCACATAAGACTCTCATAGGAGAAATTAAAAAGGCTCTTACAAGAGAGCTAGAAGAAAAATGGGGAAAGGAAAGGGAAGCTTGGCAGGAGGGTCTGGATAAGTCATCCCACTCATTTAAAGATAGAGTGGATAAAGAAATCAAATCCCTGAAAAACACAATTAGTGAACTGGAAAAGGTAAATAATTCCAAGGAAAACAGAATTGGTGAATTAGAAAAAGAAAATAGCTCTCTAAAAATAAAATTGGGGTGAAATGGAAAAAAAATTCCATAGAACAAAACAACTCATTTAAAAACTCAATTGGACAATTACAAAGAGAAATAAAAAAATAAATGAAGAAAAGAATTCATTAAAAATCTGAATTTAACTAATGGAAATGAATGACTTGAGGAGACACCAAGAATCAGTCAAGCAAAACAAAAAAAAAAAAAAATGAAACAATGGAAAAAAATTGTTAAATACTTTCTTGCCAACCAACAGACTTGGTAAATAGATCTAGGAGAGATAATCTAAGAATTATTGGACTTCCTGAAAATTATTATGAAAAAAAGAGCCTAGATACTATTTTAGAGGAAATCATCAAAGAGAACTGCCTAGATGTTATAGAAACAGAGGATAAAATAGACATTTAAAGAATTCATCAGTCACTTACTGAAAGAGACTTCAAAATCAAAACTCCAAGAAATATTGTGGCTAAATTCCAGAACTATTAGACCAAGGAAAAAAATACTATAAGCAGCTAGAAAAAAATTCAAATATAGAGGTGCCACAATAAGAATTACTCAGGGTCTGGCAGCATTCACCTTAAAGAATCGAAAGGCCTGGAATCTGATATTCTAAAAGGCTAAGGAACTTGGTATGCAGCCAAGAATAACTTACTCAGTGAAAATGAGCATTATTTCCAGGGAAAAAGATGGACATTCAATGAAATAGTTGAATTTCTGATCTATTTCTGATGAAAAAACAGGAACTAAACAAAAAGTTTGATCTCCAAATATAGGACTCAAGAGAAACATAAAAAGGTAAAGAGAAATTTTGGGAACTATATTTCTGTTATGAATATACAAAAAAACACATATAATTTGCTTTTAAAGTTATAATATAAAAAAGAAACTAAAGGTGGAAAGGAAATTGTACCAGAAAAAGGGTAAAGTAGGGGTACTACATCTCACAAAGAGGCAAAGGAAACCTATTTTGTCTGAGGGAAAGAAGGGAGTGGGATGAACATAGTGTGTATCTTACTCTCATCAGAATTGGCTTAAAGAGAAAAATATTAGACATATTTGGTTTACAGAGAAACTTCTCCGACCTCATTGAAAAGGGGGAGAGGAAAAGTGAAAAGGGAAGGAGTAAGCTAAATGGAAAGGAATACAGAAATTGTGAAAAAAGGGAGTAAGAAAAGGGGAGGAACTCTAAGATGGAGGGAGGGATCCTAAAAAGGGAGGGCTGTGAGAGGCAAATGATGCTCACAAGTTTAATACTGGGGAGGCGGGAAGGAAAGGAGAAAAGCATAAGCAGGGGCTAACAAGATGGCAAGAAATAGAGAATTAGTAATTCTAACCATAAATGTGAATGGGGTAAACTTCCCCCATAAAGTGGAAGCGAATAGCAGACTGGATTAAAAGCCAGAATCCTACAATATGTTGTTTACAGGAAACACACTTGAAGCAGGGAGATGATACATACAGAGTAAAGTTAAAAGGCTAGAGCAGAATCTACTATGCTTCAGGTGAAGTAAAAAAAAGCAGGGGTAGCCATCCTGATCTCAGATCAAGCAAAAGCAAAAATTAATCTAATTAAAAGAGGTCAGGAAAGACACTATATCTTGCTAAAGGGTAGCACAGATAATGAAGCAATATCAATATTAAACATATCTGCAACAAGTGGTGTAGCATCTAAATTCTTAAAAGAGAAATTAAGAGAGCTGCAAGAAAAAAACAGATAGCAAAACTATAATAGTGGGAGATCTCAATCTTGCACTCTCAGAATTAAATAAATCAAACCACAAAATAAATAAGAAAGAAGTCAAAGAGGTAAATAGAAAACTATAAAAGTTAGGTATGATAGATCTTTGGAAAAAACTAAATGGAGACAGAAAGGAGTACACTTTCTTCTCAGCAGTTCATGAAACCTATACAAAAATTGACCATATATTAGGACATAAAAGCCTCAAATTCAAATGCAGAAAGGCAGAATTAGTAAAACCATCCTTTTCAGATCATGGTGCAATGAAAATTACATTCAATAAAAAGCCAGGGGAAAATAGACCAAAAATTGCTGGAAACTAAATAATCTCATCCTAAAGAATGATTGGGTGAAAACAGCGAATCATAGACATCATTAATAATTTCACTCAAGAAAATGACAATAATGAGACATCATATCAAAATGTGTGGGATGCAGCCAAAGTGGTAATAAGGGGAAATTCATATTTTTAGAGGCCTATTTGCATAAAATAGAGAAAGAGAAGGTCAATGAATTGGGCTTGCAATTAAAAAAGCTAGAAAAGGAACAAATTAAAACTACCCAGTCAAACATTAAACTTGAAATTCTAAAAATAAAAGGAGAGATTAATAAAATTGAAAGTAAAAAAAAAACTATTGAATTAATAAATAAAAGTAAGAGTTGGTTTTATGAAAAAACCCCAACAAAATAAACTCTTAGTAAATTTGATTAAAAAAGGAAATAGGAAAATCAAATTGTTAGTTTTAAAAATGAAAAAGAAACACTCTCCACTAATGAAGAGGAAATTAGAGCAATAATTAGGAGTTACTTTGCCCAACTTTATGCCAATAAATTCGATAACAAATGAAATGGAAGAATATCTTCAAAAATATAGCTTGCACAGATTAACAGAGGAAGAAGTAAATTGGTTAAACAGTCCCATTTTAGAAAACTATTAATCAACTCCTTAAGAAAAATTCCTCAGGACCAGATGTATTTACATGTGAATTCTACCAAACATTTAAAGAACAATTAACTCCAATGCTATATAAACTATTTGAAAAAGTGGGGATTGAAGGAGTCCTACCAAATTCCTTTTATGACACAGACATGGTACTGATACCTAAACCAGGTAGATTGAAAACAGAGAAAGAAAATTATAGACCAATCTCCCTAATGAATATTGATGCAAAAATCTTAAATAAAATATTAGCAAAAAGATTACAGAAAATCATCCCCAGGATAATACACCATGACCATGCAGGGCTGGTTCATTATTAGGAAAACTATTAGCATAATTGACTATATAAATAACCAAATTAACAAAAAAAATTGATCATCTCAATAGATGAAGAAAAAGCATTTGATAAAAGCCAACTTCCTTTTCTAATATAAATACTTGAGAGTATAGGAATAAATGGAATTTTCTTTAAAATAGTCAGGGGCATCTATTTAAAACTGTCAGTAAGCATCATATGTAATGGGGATAAACTGGTACCATTCCCAGTAAGATCAGGAAAGAAACAAGGTTGCCCACTATCAATATTACTATTCAATATTGTATTAGAAATGTTAGCTTTGGCAATAAGAGATGAAAAAGAAATTAAAAGAATTAGAGTAGGTAATGAGGAAAGCAAATTGTCACTCTTTGCAGATGATATGATAGTATACTTAGAATATCCCAGAGGATCTACTAAAAAGCTATTAGAAATAATCCACAACTTTAGCAAATTTGCAGGATACAAAATAAATCCACATAAATCCTCCACATTTTTAGACATCACCAACAAAATCCAACAGCAAGAGATACAAAGAGAAAATCCATTTAAAATAACTGTTGATAGTATAAAATATTTTGGAATCTATCTGCCAAAGGAAAGTCAGGAACTATATGAGCAAAACTACAAAACACTTTTTACACAAATAAAGTCAGATCTAAACAATTGGAAAAATATTAAGTGCTCTTGGAAAGGCTGAGTGAATATAATAAAGATGACAATACTCCCTAAACTTATCTATTTATTTAGTGTTATACCAATCAGACACCCAAGAAACTATTTTAATGACCTAGAAGAAAGAATAACAAAATTCATCTGGACAAACAAAAGGTCAAGAATTTTGATTAGATGGACTTTAAACTATTTGAAAAATAGGGAAGAAGGAGCCCTACCAAATTCCTTTTATGACGCAGATATGGTGCTGATAACTAAAAAAGGTAGGGTAAAAATAGAGTAATAAAATTATATATTAATTTCCCTAATGAACAATTTTTGCAAAAATCTTAAATAAAATATTATCAAAGAGATTATAGAACGTCATCCTCAGGATAATACATCATGACCAAGAAGGATTTATATCAGGAATGCAGGACTGGTTCAATATTAAGAAAACTATTAGCATAATTAACTATATCAATAACCAAACTAACAAAAATCATATGATTATCTCAATGGATGCAGAAAAATCATTTGATAAAAGCTAACACCCATTCTTAATAAAAAAAAACTCTAGAGAGTATAGGAATAAACGAACTTTTCCTTAAAATGATCAGTAGCATCTATTTAAAACCATCAGCAAGCACCATATGTAATTGGGACAAACTAGAACCATTCCCAATAAGATCAGGGGTGAAAAAAAGTTGCCCACTATCACTATTGTTTTTTCAATATTGTTTTAGAAATGTTAGCTTTGGCAATAAGAAAAGAAAAAAGAGATTAAAGGAATTAAGAGAAGGTAATGAGGAAACTAAATGATCACTTTTTGCAGATGATATGATGGTATACTTAGAGAAACCTACAGAATCAACTAAAAAACTACTAGAAGTAATTCACAGCTTTAGGAAAGTTGCAGGACACAAAATAAATCCACATAAAATCATCAGCATTTTTAGATGTTACCAACAATGTCCAGCAGCAAGAGATACAAAGAGAAATTCCATTTAAAATAATTGTAGATAATATAAAATATTTGGGAGTCTACCTGCCAAGGCAAAGTCAGGAACTATATGAACACAATTACAAAAAACTTTCTACACAAATAAAGTCAGATGTAACCAATTGAAAATATATCAAGTGCTCATGGGTAGGCTGAGCTAATATAATAAAAATGACAGTACTACCTAAATTAATCTACTTATTCAGTGCCATACCACTCAAACTCCCAAAAAATTTATTTTACAGATCTAGAAAAAATATAACAAAGTTCATCTGGAAGAACAAAAGGTCACGGATTTCAAAGGAAATGATGAAAAAAGTACAAATGAAGATGGCCTAGTTCTACCAGACCTAGAACAATATAAATCAGTGATCCTCAAAACCATTTGGTAATTCACACTTAACACTGTATATCAAGATAAGGTTGAAATGGGTTAATTATTTAGACATAAATAGTGATATCATAAGCAAATTGGAAGAACAAAGGATAGTTTACTTTTGAGATCTGTGAAGAAGGAAGAAGACCAGAGACAGAGAAACTGGAAAAGGCTTCCCACCTGTTTAGGTTATGAAAAGAATGAATAATAATTTCTTTGGTCTTTTGACAGCCATGGAGATTGTGGAAATGCAGGAAAATACCTTTGGGAGGAAACAAAAAGAAGTAGGATATTAAAGTCTAGAAGAAAGTCTGAACATGTTTGTTATAGCAATAAGGCAAAAGAGAGGAAATAAAGAATTAGGAACAAATATAATTAAAAAATATACCTAGTAGCAAGTGACTTGATTGTTTACTTAGAAAATACTCTCATTTTATTGATGAAACTAATTGAGGTGATTAATAGGTTTGGAAGAGATAAGACAAAATCATTGGAGTTTCCATATAGTAATAACAATAACCAGGGGAAAAGATAGAAAGAAAAATGTCATTAAAATATAAAATATTTAAGTTAACCAACTAAGACACACTCAAAACATAAATAACATTTCAAAAAGAGACATTCCAGAAATCCAGAAATAGAAGGATATTAACTCTCCATGGCTGGTCCATGTCAGTGTAATCAGAAAGATGATGATGTCTAAATTAACTTATAGATTTTTTTTTTTTTTTGCCAATCAAATTACTAATGGATTGCTAAAAGAATAAGAAACACTAGTAACTAAATTCATTGGGAGGGGTAAATAGTCAATAATGTTAAGGAAAATTAAAAGGGGAAAAATTTATAATAAAGAGGGTCTAACATTACCCAATTTCAAATTGTACTATTCACCAATAATGATAAAAAAATTTGTGTTGGTTAAAAGTGGAAAAGTAGTTTAGAGGAGAAATTATATATGTAATATTAATACTTTTTAAAGGAAGAAATTCAAGATTTGTGTAAGACTACACATTACTTATAAGAAAAATGTAAATTACTTCAAAACTATTAAATTGGCAAAGATGAGAAAGTAAAAAATATTTGATGTTGAAGGGGTTTTGGTCAGACATTCTAATACTCTGTCAGTAGAGTTATGAATTCATCCAGTTGTTATGGAAAACAATTTCTAATTATGTGAAAAAAGTCATTAAACTCTGAATAACCTTTGACTTAGCAATCCAAGTGCTGGGTATACATTATAAAAAGAGGCATACATTATAAAATGGTCAATGACAGAAATGAAGATCCTTTTTATATTTTAAAACATTTGTAGATGAACTTTTTTGCTTTGTAAAAACTAGAAAAAAAGGATGTGGCTATTTATTAGAGAATTACTGAACAAATTATAGATTATGAATTTAATGAAATGCCACATAAAGAATGAAAAGTTTCTAAAATTCAAAAAAATATGGGGAGTATCTCTTCTAAATGTATTGTGAATTTAGATTTTATAAACTTTATCAGTTCCATTGAACTTTTTTTATGGGTGTGTGCTATGGTGATAGTGTAAGAGAAGTATTATTAGGCAGCCACAAAACATTTTTAAAAAATTAAACATATTTTGGCAAATAAACATTATCATTTATCACATAACAAATAGTTATATTTATTACTAATAAATAATGTTTTGTTATTAAAAACTTAACAAGTAATGCAATAAAGCTAACTTTGTAAGAATAATTGAAAACAAGTGTAGATTTAAGAAAAGGAATGATATTCATTGTTCATGGCAACATCATGATAATATAATATAAATTATGATAAAGCCAATAATTAACTAATCTATAGATTTAGACTTATAGCAAGTTACCAATGGAATACTTTATAGAATTTGGAAAAGTAAGAAAACATTATGGTGAGGAATAAAATGTTAAAATTTCAGTGGAAATAACGAAGCAAGTATGAATCGGGAATTTAGAAATAACAGAATTATTAGATTGTGTTCCTCCTGCTGCTCCTCCTCCTCCATCTTTTACTTGTTTTAATTGAAATTTTGTTGATAGTGATCCTTGTACCAAAAAGAGAATAATATTTTTCTACTATGAAGAATTTATGTGAAATGGTGGAGTAGAGGGGTAAGAGAAGTCTATGTCACTCTTGCCAAAGGAGAAACCTTTTTGCTTCAATTTATTTAAAATGTTAGAGTTGAACTCTGGATCCAGGAAGTCATAGATTCATGTTCCCTGCCTTTGACATACACTGGCTGAGTTATCTTGGACTAGACATTTAATTCCTTTTTTGCTGGATCACTTGCTAAGATGATAAATTACTAAGAGGCCATTGTCCCACACTAGTCAAGGGAGTTTCCTCCTCTAGGAATTCTCTTATATTCTCAATATCCTAATAGAGGTGAAAAGAGGAGATTCTTTGCCTCAATAGTTCACTTAATCACAGAATGGGTGTGGCCTCAGTCAAACCGAGACCTGTTGTAGACCTTAGCTTAAAAAGGCCTTGGTCTTCCATTTCATCCAGGGTCACCTCCAGTCATCTGGAACTATATCTGGCCACTGTACCCAGATGGCTCTAGAGGGGAAAGTGATTAGATGACCTTGCACAGTCCTCCATCACTTAAATTCAATTCATTTGTATGTCCTGGCATGAGCTCTCTGATGTCAAGGTCCTTTTCCAAAATGAAGGACAAAACATCAGATACATCTATATAATTGGCTAGCTATGTGGTCTTATCATATTGCATCCCCAATCTAGGCTTCAGTTTTCTTCCTTACAAAATAAATAGCTTGGATTAGATTTTACTCTAAGGTTCCTTCTCATAAAAAGTTAGAGGTGTTTCTTGACATGCTATTTAAAACCATTCTTGTTGATAGATGAACCAGAAAATCAGGGAGAAAAGTATCCTTAGTTAAATTTGGTCATTAATTAGTTAGTCAATAAACACTTATTTAGCATCTATTGCATTCCTGGTGCTATGCTAAATGGCAGGAATACAAATATGAGGGAAAAAAAAAAGACAATCCTTGCCTTGAAAGGTCTTACAATATACAAGCATGAAGGAAAAGTCAAAAAATATCCCATGAATGCTGCTAAAATATATTCAAAATTTTTTCTATAAATTATGAGTTATTTCAACTTTTAAAATTTTAGTGTAAAAATCAGACTGGGTGTGTACATACACATACACATATAAAATATATATTACTTTATAGGGCATGCATAGGGATTTGTCTATGGAAATTTGGGATATGATTAAACAATGATTTTTCTATTTTCTCACTTTTCTCAATCAGTCCAGACATCTGTTTGCACTCTCCTAAAAAGGGATTATAATTCCTTTCTTGATAAGATGGCCTCTAAGAGGAATAATTTTCTTTCAACACTTCTTTAGGACATCACAAGATTCTAAGGTCTTCCTTCTTTTTCTCTTAAGCACTGTAGGATACTTTGAATAAACACTAGTCTAAACTCTGAGAATCTGAAAGAGATCTCAAAGGTCTTCCAATTCACCTCTGTTATTGCTGATGAGTAAATAGATTCCTTAATTTATCCTAGGTCAACCAAATAGTTAGTGATAAAATTAGGATTACAAGCCCTGTTTCTTGCCCAGCACTCCAAGGGATATGGTATTTAAAACAAAACAAAACAAAACTTTGATGATTGTGAGGCTACTCATGTAGAATTTGGGCTAATATAAAACCTGAGGTGAAGTTTTTGTTATTTAAGTCATATACAATTCTTCATGACCCATTGGACCACATTGTCCATAGGACTTCTTGGCAAGGATATAAGAGTGCTTTTCCATTTCTTTCTCCAATAAATTATAGCAAATAGAGATTAAATGACTTGCTCAGAGTCATGCTGCTAATAAATGTCTGAGGTGGGATTTTATTCTAACTTTCCTGATTCCAGGCCCAGTATTCTATCCATGGAACCATCTAGCTGCTCTGAGGTGGTTTACCTTTGTGATATCTAAAAGGAAAACTCTGCTAAGTAAATTAATAGTATCGACATGAAGGCATTTTTATTAATTCTTACAGTATTTATTAAGTGCCTATTATAGGCAAGTATACCCGGCCTGGAATCAGAAAGACTGGTCTTTATGAGTGCAAACCCAACCTTAGACAGTTAATTAGCTGTGTGACCCTGTGCAAGTTACTTTATCATTTGCCTCAGTTTCCTTATCTATAAAATGAACTGGAGAAGGAAAGGCCAAGCCACTCTAGTATCTCTACCAATAAAACCCCAAAAGGGATTATGAAGTGTCAGATATGACTGAAGCAATTCAACAACAACAAAAATGTGTATGGCATTCTATGGAGGCCCTGAGACATGAACACAAAATTAAACCATTTTAAAAAGGACCCATTAAATCCCCCAAAATCAAAATTCTTATTTCTTAAAGTATCTTCCCTTTCCACCCTAATATTTTTGCAAAACAATGCTTTGCGAGCTTAATTTTGATTATTGTATTTATTCAAAAATATTGTTTTGTGTTTCTTTTTATAATATTCTATAATTCATTCTTTTTATTAATTCAAATTGGTTTTTCCCCAGGTAATATGATTAGTGAAGTTTTATTACATGCATTATATAGCAATAATGGTATATAATAGGTGCTCAAAAAATGTTTGTTTGTTGATCTCCAGAGAAGTTACATAGGATTAAAAATCAGGTCTCCTGACCTCTCAGATAGGGCTCTTCTCATAATAAAACACTGTTAAGGGAAAAAAAAAAGACAAAACAAAACAAAAATCATGCTTAATTCCTCATTGATAGTATCACACCATTTTATCTTTTTGTTTGGTTGATATCATTATGTACTTGGAGATTTCATTTATTAAGTAGGTATACGGGGTTGTTTTGACACCAACATGCCATACAGGTTATTATCCAAGGCAAAAGACTGCTTATTAGCATTAATTTATCAACATTATGAAATTCTATATTGAAGTAAAAAAATGCAGAAATGAACAAAAATGTTCATCAAATGAACAAATTGTTCATCAGAAATTTCTGTCTTGAGTCAATGAAAGTCTATTTGCACTTCTACAAATAGATTAGAATATTAAATGCTTGCATTTCCTAATTACAAACAATAGCTAATAATGATGCCACATTTCTATGTGTTTGGCACTGTGCTAAGTGCTTTATAATTCTCTTACGATCCTTGAAATCTGAAAGATAGGTGCCATTATTTCCCCTATTTTGCAGTTAAGGAAACTGAGTTACATAGAGATTAGGTGACTTAAAAGATTGTCACAATCTCTAATGATACATAGAGATTAAGTACTTGTTATGACCTATAGCTAGTAAGTGTATGAGGATGAATTTGCACTGAGGTCTTTATGACTCTAGGCTTGACATTCTTATCCCCTGAGGCACCTGGCTGCCTACAACTGATAAATGGGATAGCCTAATAAATTACACCATATGCTACTGCTACTACTGCTACTACTACTCTTGCTACTACTAGTTAACATTGTCTTACTATGTGCCAGGCACTATTTTAAGTGCTTTCCAATTATTATCTCATGTGATCATCACAACAACCCTGAAAGATAGAGGCTATTATTATTCTTATTTTAGTTGTGCAAATTGAAGCAAACAAAGGTTAAATGACTTGACCAGAATCACATAGCTTGTAAATGTTGGAGGCTAGTCTTGAGTTCAAATATTCTTGAATCAAGCCCTATTATTCTAATCATTGTACCACCTAGCCTCCTATAGCTCATATATGATGTAGCCTAGCAAAGGTCATACCATGTAGTACCATAATTAATATTGAAGTTACAATTTTTAAAATAAGCATAATTCATGAAATGGATTCTTTTTTACTGTGGACATAAGCCTTAGATTGTCTTTTAACTAAAACATATATGCATAATCATTTCAGAAGGATTCATAAGTAAAAATAAGTGCTACTGATGTACATGAGTTTAATAATATGATATTCAACATTTTTACTTCAATTTTTCTTTTATCTAAAGCTCTTTATTTCATTGCATAAGTTTATTGAAATGCTTTCAATACTAAACTGATTTAATAGGATAGAAAGAAAAAAAAAAGATCTTCCTTCACAGCAGCCTTCCATAATGTTTTTTAAAACTGTCCACTTAAGGAGAGAATAAATTCAAAAGCAGTCAAGACATTGATGAGAACAAATGGGATTCATTAGGACATTCTTTCTTGCCCTGACTATCTAATAGGGAATGTACCATGAGTACACATGGTCATTTAGTTTCCTGCAGATGAGACTTTTATCTCATCCTATGATTGCATCAGCTGGTGACAAAAGCTGTTCTTTCATAGACATCAACAGGGTCAAGAGCCTTTTAAATTGTCAAGTGATGTCAATGTCGACCTTTAATACTAGCAGATTTTGGAACTGAAAGATTTGTTCAGTAAAATTCTTCTCTGTGGCACTTCTAACCTAATGTAAGGGCAGCCTATTAATGTTGCCATCTGTTTTTATTGAATGCTGTTTCCTATTTCCAACCAAATTATTACCACACTGTATTAAGTAAGCAAACTTCAACTATTTATTTTCCCAGGGTCAAACCAGTAGGCAGTTTAGAGGATTTCCTGTTGAGAAACATAATGGACTAGCTTTTTCATTTTAGATGGTGGTAACCTTTTTATGCAATTCTCTTTAGTGACATTATCAAGGAACATGCTATATATTGGAAAACTATTAGTATAAATAGGATGCTGATAAACTAGGACTAAAATTCATTAGATCATTAGGGCTATTGGTACATGGAACTAGAATAGATACTAATAAAAATGACCTAAGAATGCACAGTCCTTTCTTGTACAAAAGAGAAAATTGGAACTTAGTGAGGGCAAGTGATTTATTCACAACCACACAGTTAATTAGTATCATCAGAACTGGTATTAGAATTCATGTCATCTGATTCCCTGCACCTCTGTCTGCCATACATTAGAGAAATACATTATGTTATTTGACCAACTTGTCTTTGTTCCTTCCCTCTTTGAATAACTTATCAAGGCAAACAATGAAGCAAAGAGATACAATTTCACTTCCTTCATGACTTTAAAAATGTAATTTTATCCTATTTTATTTTATTTTTGTTTATTTTCTTAAATTTTCCCCAATTACATTTTAATCTGGTTGGGCTTATGTGGGCATATCATAGACTGCATATGACTATATATTTGACAGCTCTGCTCTAGAAAGCTTATAACTGCCAGCCAAATTGTTAAAATAATTGTAAAGCCGTCTTACAAATAAAAAGACATTCAAAACATTAAATTATTGAAGATGTCTTCATCAGCAATCAGTGAGTCATTTAAACTGGCAAATTCCTCTTGCTTTATTTGAAAAGGCTAGGTCCATGATTTTGTTTTCAAAATGAAATACAGAAGACATTTGACTATTTGCTTGGATATTAACAGGACAGATTAAGTTTTTCTGTACCATGTTATTCAATGTGTTTTCATTACCAATCAGTGAGTCATCTAACCTGGTTAATTCCTTTTATTTCCATTGAAAAGACTGGGTCCATAATTTTGTTTACAAAATGAAACACAAAGAACATTTGAGTATTTGCTTGGATATCAATAGGACAGACTAAACTTTTCTGGATAGGTTGGAAGGAAGAATCAATGTAGTTTCAATCTTAGAACCACAGAATCACAGAATTTTAGAATGAGAAGGGACCTCAGTGGTCATTTAGTCCAAACAACATTTAAAGAAGAACATTATTCTAAAAATTATTGGCAAATAGAAAATGAAAGTGACAAATACAGGAGGGAATATGAAAAAATTAGGACACCAATGAACTATTGGTAGATGTGGGACTAGTCCAAATATCCTTGAGAACAATTTGGAAATATTTCCAAAGAGCTAAAAATCTTTGCATATCTATTGATTCTGAAATACCACTGCTAGTTCTGTATCCCAAACAGATCAAAGAAAAGGCAAAAGGACCTACTTGGGCAAAAAAAAATTTAAATATATATATATATATCATATTACATTATATAACATATAATATTAATATAAAATATTATATATATAAATATATATATATATATAACTTTTTTGTGGTGGCAAAAAGAATTAGAAATCAAGGGGATACCTGTCAATTGGGGGATGAGTAAACATGTTGTGGTATATGATTGTGATGGAAGAAATAATCCAAGAAAAACTTAAGAAGATTTATATTAATTTATGCAAAGTGAAATGAGTAGAACCAGGATAACATTGTATATGGCAACAGTAATAGTATTATGATGATCAGCTTATGATTAGCTACTTTGATCAAGATAATGATTTAAGACAAGTCTAAAAAACCTCTGATGAAAAATAGTATCCATCTCCAAGAAACAATTGATGAACTCTGCATAAAGATTAAAGCATACTTTAAAATTTTTATTCAATTTTTAAAAATTTTAACAGTATTTTATTTCCCCAAATACACGCAAAGATAGTTTTTGACATTAACCTTTGCAAAACCTTGTCTTCCAGATTTTTCTCCTTTTCTCTCCCCTTCCCCTCCCCAAGACAGAAAGCAATCTGATATACTTAAATATGGAGTCATGCTTTAAAAAACTTTGTTTTTTATTGTCTTATTTTATTTGTTTTCTTTTGTAACACAGTTAATATGGAAAAGTTTTGCACGATCTCACATATATAATAAAAATCAAATTGCTTGCCTTCTCAACGAGTGGAAGAATCTCATTTTCACCCCCTAAGTACAAAATATTTCGTATAGTAGGGATGATCAAGGAAATGGTTTAAAGTCAGAGGATCCCATGAGAACTCACCAAGAACTACTAATCATCAGTGTTCTTTAGTAAGAGCCCAGAGTACATACCCTTCAACATGAAACAAAAGTATATGTTTAACTCAAAGAGAGATACTTCAATTTAGCATATTGAGGCTCTTCAGACTACCCTTGTTATATGTAAGTCATAAGTTGGCAAAAATGGTTAAGGAGATTACATTAATTACTAAAAACTTGGAAATTGGAAGATTTGGGTTCCAATTCCAAAAGAATCAAAGTCCATTTAACTTATTTTAACTGCTGCAGAGGATAGAAATACCTGAGTTAATTTCTAAAACCCCTTCCAACTCTGAGATACTATAATTTCATGGAATGATTCCATATGTAACTTGCTAATATCTCAGTTCAGATCCTGAAGTTCAGGTTCTTTTTCCAGCTGTGTTTTAGAAGGATGAAGGAAGGAAAGGATCTCTTTCAGCCTCTAAAATTATTTCAAGATCTAAATTCAATGATTTAGAAATTTAGAATGTATCAATCAATATGCTTTCTTTTAGTATCAAGCTTACTACCTAGTATGAATTTAGATTTGATTGCAATTACCTATTTATAAACATTTCCAAACTGTATGGTTTTTCAAGACAGTCCCAGAAGCAGGATTTTCCTTCATTTCCAAAGGCCCTAGTGAGATACACATCCTGATTTGGAAATGAAAAAATGATTTTATAGTTGAGGAAAAATGGCTATACTCCTTGTCACCTTAACTTGCTTTTTTTTTTTTTTTTTAATAATAGAATGAAAAACTATTGAATTGGGCAAAACTATTCAATCCTGTACTTATTATCTGTTGATTGGTCATAATTTTCAAGTTTCAAAAGTAAAAACTGGTAAGAGTGAACTAGATTTCAGCCATGGAAAATAAAAGAATTTTTTTCCCCGACTGTTTGGGCCTAGTTAGGAAGATTTAAGTTCAAATTTGGCCTCTGACACTTGCTAGTTGTGTAATCTTGGCTAAGTCACTTAACTCAGTTTCTCTCAGTTTCCTCATAAGTAAAATGAGCTGGAGAAAGAAATGAAAATCCTTTCCAGTATCTTTGCCAAGAAAATCCCTAATTTGGTCATAAAGAGTTGGGTATGACTGAAATGAACAACTTTTGAGAATTTAAATCTTTATCAATGAAATTTTTCAAGCTCAAACAATAAAGCACATTAAACATTATCATTTATTTTCTGTGACTAAAAAGTCTTAAAATACATAATTTAACATAGTTTGATCATTACAACATTATCACTTTACAATATTATTTCATTACTACTTTAGATAAGTGTAAAAAGCATTTCCATTGTATCATTTTTTTATCATTTCTGAGAATAGATGCAGGCAATTGGGATATGTGAATTATAAAAATTTTAAAATGTGAATGATAGGCATATCCCCAATTTCCTTCCTCTCATCAACTTTGGAAAGGGAGAAGGAAGACTATACAAAGAAACAAACAATAAAAAAAAAAACCAACTTCTTGCCAAGTCTTCATCTTATCTAGTTTATCCTTAGAATACTTCTGTCAAGCAGTGTTACCATAGTTCAAAAAGCAGGAAACTATATTTTTACTAAAACGTGAACTTCACATAGTTAGATTATGTAGGAATTGTCAGGAATTTAGTCAAAATGTTCTTATCAAATTGGGTATGGTGGAAGAGGAGAAAAAAGAAAGGAGAATGTGGTCCTCTTTGTATGTTTATGGTAATGTTCCAAAAACAAATATATTTCCTATTTTGTAGGTAGAGAAATGAAATAATTCTTTTAAAAATTAATAAAGACAAGAGATTATTAAATCTCATATGAAAATTTAAAACTATAATTCATTCTAAAGTTTCTATGAAGAACAATAACCAACTTTACATCATGAGAGAAGTTGGAAGGTGAAGATTTTAGTTCTGGTTCTTTAACTTATGAGTTGTGTGATCTTGGACAAGAAAATTGTCCTCACTAAACCTCAGTTGCCTCATCTGTAAAATAATGTCCCTTGTCCTGTCTATACCATAGATTAGATCCTGTTGCAAGAATCAAAGGACCTAATTTTTGTAAAGTATAAAATCCTTGAGAAAATGGTATCAATTATATAGATTCAATTCCTCCCCATTTATTAGTTGAAGATGGCAAAAGCCTTTGACATAACTGAGCCATCTCCAGAATTCCATCCACTTGCCTTTCTGTAGACAAATAAATAAATGAATATTGGTACTAAAAAAATGAAATGAGCATGAAAATTCAAATAGAAAAGCAAGATATTCCTTGCTCTCAAGAAGCTATTCGTCTAGGAGGCAAAAACACATGCAAGGAAGGCTCAATGGCAGGGTAGATGGAAAGATGTTATGGTTCTCAGAGTGCGGGAGTCTAAAATGTTAGTAATACATGTTGTTTAATGTTATTTACATCGAAAAAAAACCATTTCCACTTCTGATGTTGACCCATTTGGCCTATTTAATAGTACAAAGGACTTGGGTGGCAAGCAATTTTTATTTTTTTTATTTTCCGGGTCTTCTTTAGCTGTGACTGATGAAGAGGCAATGACCAGCTCACATCTTCCCAAGTGTCCTATTCCATTTTAAAAAATTTATACAGATATAATTGCTGATATTAATTAATTAAATTTCTTTTTATTTATATTCTGAACATAACACTATCTCAAGTTATTAAGACTCATTAGCTGTATTATTTGGCATCCTCAAACACTGATTACTGGGTGGTAGAGGCATGAAGTAGAAACTTTTATAGCAATAAGATGATTTTGGGGAAAGATTTACAAGAGGTACTGAAGTAGTCCCCCAGCCCTTCCTCAATCTTCCTTTAAAGCTTTTCAAAGTATCATTTAGAGTGCAAAGAAATATTAGGAATTATTTAATTCAACTCTATGATTTTACAAAGGGAAAAGGGAATAGACTTACTTAAGGTTCACATTCAATTTTTACTGAAATTGAGAAAAATCTAAGGTTGAATTAGAGTCCAAATCTCCAAAAATGCCCTAAAAGACAACCTTGTCCAATCTCCTCATTTTACACAGGAGGAAAAAAAGAGTTGTAGACTCTATATCAAAGTACACACTAGAGAAGACAGTTAGTTATAACTCTGAGGATAGCACTATTTCCAATTGGATTGTTGAAATGGGGTTCTTTTGGGTCATATGGGAGTGTCAGTCCTTCCATAACAACTGGATCTGGTCTCTTGCTTTGAGACAAATAGCTAAGCAGGGAGGGGAATATTCATCTTGCTTTAAAAATCTTGTTTAAAAATCTTGAGAGGGCAAAGCATAGTGGGAAAAAAATTCTTATGGACTTCCAGCAGGTGCTAAAAATTTGGATTTCTCCTCTACTTTTCCCCTAACTTTGTGACTCCTTCTTGGTCAGGACAAAGTATACTGAGAGCCTGCAGAGAATATAAAATATGAGCTAAGCATTCTTTCTTACTAGCTTTTTTTTTCCATTACCCAGTGACCCTCAGAAGGTCAATTATTTTTCTGGTTCTAAGGTCTGGGTCTCAGAAAAATTTGAAGAAGGCAGGATATTGCCGAAATTATGGCAATAGTTCTTATCTGTAATCCACAAATTTATTCTTTTAAAAAAATTTGATAATTATTTCAATAATTGGAATAATTTGTATTTTATTTATATATTTAAAATTGTGATTCTCAGGAGTCCATAGTCTATATCATCTACTGATATAGAACTATATCAGTAGTTCTGACAATGTACGAAATTCATTCTTTTTTTTTTTTTTAAAGGGAACAGAGGCAGGAGGAGGGGGTAAGGGGTAGGAAGTGTGACTGGTGACAGTTATCAGACTGTCAGAGGAACCTGTGACAAAGGTAAATTAAGAACAACTGGTTTGCAAATTATCACTCTGCCGACGATATGATGGTATACTTAGAGAACCCTAGAGATTCTACTAAAAAGTTATTAGAAATAATCCACAACTTTAGCAAAGTTGCTGGTTATAAAATAAACCCACATAAGTCATCAGCATTCTTATATATCACTAGCAAAATCCACCAGAGTTACAAAGAGAAATTCCATTTAAAGTAACTACTGATAATATAAAATATTTAGGAATCTATCTGCCAAGGGAAAATCAGAAACTTTATGAGCAAAATTACAGACCACTTTTCACACAAATTAAGTCTGATCTAACCAATTGGAAAAATATTAAATGCTCTTGGATAGGGCGAGCAAATATAATAAAGATGACAATATTACCTAAACTAATCTATTTTGTTTAGCGCTATACCAATCAGACTCCCAAAAAACTATTTTAATGACCTAGAAAAAATAATAACAAAATTCATATGGAAAAACAAAAGGTCAAGAATTTCAAGGGAATTAATGAAAAAAAAAAATCAAATGAAGGCGGCTTAGCTGTACCAGATCTAAAATTATATTATAGAGCAGCAGTTACCAAAACTATTTGGTATTGGCTAAGGAATAGATTAGTTGATCAGTGGAATAGATTAGGTTCAAGGGATAAAACAGTCAACAAATATAGCAACCTAGTCTTTGACAAACCCAAAGATCCCAGCTTTTGGGATAAGAACTTACTGTTTGATAAAAATTGCTGGGAAAATTGGAAACTAATATGGCAGAAACTAGGCATTGATCCATACTTAACGCCGTACACCAAGATAAGGTCAAAATGGGTTCATGACCTAGGCATAAAGAATGAAATTATTAATAAATTAGAGGAACACAGGATAGTTTACCTCTCAGACCTGTGGAAGGGGAAGGTCTTTATGACCAAAGCAGAACTAGAGATCATTACTGATCACAAAATAGAAAATTTCGATTATACCAAACTGAAAAGTTTTTGTACAAACAAAACTAATGCAGACAAGATTAGAAGGGAAGCAATAAACTGGGAAAATATTTTTACAGTCAAAGGTTCTGATAAAGGCCTCATTTCCAAAATATATAGAGAATTAACTCTAATTTATAAAAAATCAAGCCATTCTCCAATTGAAAAATGGTCAAAGGATATGAACAGACAATTCTCAGATGAAGAAATTGAAACTATTTCTAGTCATATGAAAAGATGCTCCAAGTCATTATTAATCAGAGAAATGCAAATTAAGACAACTCTAAGATACCACTACACACCTGTCAGATTGGCTAAGATGACAGGAAAAAATAATGATGATTGTTGGAGGGGATGCGGGAAAACTGGGACATTGATGCATTGTTGGTGGAGTTGTGAACGAATCCAACCATTTTGGAGAGTAGTTTGGAACTATGCTCAAAAAGTTATCAAACTGTGCATACCCTTTGATCCAGCAGTGTTACTACTGGGCTTATATCCCAAAGAGATTATAAAGAAGGGAAAGGGGCCTGTATGTGCACGAATGTTTGTGGCAGCCCTTTTTGTAGTGGCTAGAAACTGGAAACTGAAAGGATGCCCATCAGTTGGAGAATGGCTGAATAAATTGTGGTATATGAATATTATGGAATATTATTGTTCTGTAAGAAATGACCAACAGGATGATTTCAGAAAGGCCTGGAGAGACTTACACGAACTGATGCTGAGTGAAATGAGCAGGACCAGGAGATCATTATATACTTCAACAACAATACTATATGACGACCAGTTCTGATGGACCTGGCCATCCTCAGCAAGGAGATCAACTAAATCATTTCCAATGGAGCAGTAATGAACTGAACCAGCTACTCCCAGAGAAAGAACTCTGGGTGATGACTAAAAACCATTACATTGAATTCCCAATCCCTATATTTATGCCCACCTGCATTTTTGATTTCCTTTACAAGCTAATTGTACAATATTTCAGAGTCTGATTCTTTTTGTACAGCAAGATAACGGTTTGGTCATATATACTTATTGTGTATCTAATTTATATTTTAATGTATTTAACATCTATTGGTCATCCTGCCATCTGGGGGAGGGGTTTGGGGGGTAAGAGGTGAAAAATTGGAACAAGAGGTTTGGCAATTGTTAATGCTGTAAAGTTACCCATGCATATAACCTGTAAATAAAAGGCTATTAAATTAAAAAAATAAAAAGAACAACTGGTTTGGGTGGTAGAAGTGGTCCCTTGGAATACCCAAATCTCCAAAGGAATTGCTTTCTCTTTCTCACTTCTTTTGCTGCTCCCTCACTTGACCCAATAATTGTGGGACTAAGAAAGAAACATCACCCTACTTCTGATCCTTTGAAAGCCTCTTCTTTCTGCACAATAATATGACAAGTGACGACTCAATGGGCTATCTGTAGGTCTATATATTGTTATTAGGTATGAGACATACCTGAATGAGAACTTGGATAATTTTTATTACTATTTCTGTCTGGCCAAGTTTAACTCCCCTGCTTGAATAGAACCTTGTCCTCCACTTCTTTAGAAGACTGCACTCATTTGTCAGTATCCTTTTAATATTTTGTATTCTAAGGCAATATCCTTCCTCAAATTTATCAGCTACTTCACCTAGTCTGTGGCTCTGATAAGGAGGTGCCAAAGATTATCCCCAAAGTAACCAACTCTTCAAGGGCAAACCCTAGTTCCTGAAATTTAACTTTAAATCATTTTAACAAAGTCTGCCCATACAGTCTACAAAGAGATTCAGTCTCAAATTTGGAACAAAGTGTAACCACCTTCATCAAGCTAATTAAAGGAACACTAAATTAAAGGAACTAAAGAGCTAATTCTCTACTTTCCAAAGCTCAGAGAATCATTGAGCTATATAGCTTGATCATAGGACGTTTAATCTAACCCCCTTGTTTTCCAGGTTCTTGTTAAAATGGGGAGTAGTGCACCTTGCCCAAGTTCACCAGGAAAATCAGCGACAGAGACAGGATTTGAACCCAAAGTTTCTGAACCTATTAGTTATATTTGACCTAAATGATTGGCCAAATAACATGTGAAAAAACCCACATTTATAGCAGCTCTTTTCTAAGAGCAAATAATTGAAAATCGAGGGAATGCCCATCAATTGGAGAATGGCTCACTAATGTGTGGTATATATGTGTGTGATAGAATATTACTGTTCTGTGAGAAATGGTGAGCAGGATGCTCTCAGAAAACAAAACAAAACAAACAAACCAGGGAAGTCCTCCATGAACTCAAGCAAATTGAAATGTACAGTATACAAAGTAATAGCCATGTTCTAGGATGACCAGCTGTAATGACTTTGCTATTCTCAGCAGTACAATGATTCATGACTACTCTGAAAGACTTAGGATGAAAAATCCTGTCCATAACCAGAGAAGGAACTGATTGTGTCTGAATACAGATTCTCTCTTTCTGTCTCTCTCTGTCTCTCTGTCTCTCTGTCTCTGTCTCTCTCTCTCTCTCTCTGTCTCTCTCTTCCCCCCCTCTCCTCCACCCTCCCCCTCAACTTTATTTCTCTTGAGGGTTTTTTTCCATTAGGATGGAAGATCTATGTTTTCTTTAACAAGATGACTTTTATGGAAATGTTTTGCATAACTTCACTGTGGTTTCTTTATTGGGGGTGGGAATAAGGGAGAGAACCCTAGAACTCAAAAAAAATTAAAAACAAATGTAAAAGGGCATCTAAATGGCACAGAAGATAGAGGACTGGGCCTGAAGTCAGGAGGACCTGAGCTCAAATCTGACCTCAGACACTTAATACTTCCTAGCTGTGTGACCCCAGGTAAGTCACATAATGTAATGTTCCTCTTTTCTAAAATATAATGGTTCTCTGGGAGCAGGTTTCCTGGGGGGCTTCTGGAAGCAGCCTTAGTTTCAGTTCCAAGTAATAATCACTTCAAATGCAGCCAGCTGTTAAAAGTTCAAGTCCTTTATTGTCTCTTTCAAAATTGCCCATTTAGCTTTTTTAGTTCCAAGAGCTCTTGTTGCTTGTCCTTTGCCTCTGCAAGCTTCAGCCTCCAGCTCTCTCTGAATCTCCAGTTCTACTGACTCCTGACTGAGGCTCATCCTTTTATATGCTTTTTTAGAAATATGAACTCAAAGGTTGACTCCTCTGAGAGAGTGGGATTGTGGGTTCCTGACTTGTGAATCTCCTCCATTGAACTTGTGAATCCCATATTGAATCCTGACTTAAAGTGATTTTTTAATCATCGAACTTTTAATCACACTTGTCAGTTGATCAAAGGTTTTCACTAAAATATATTGTATTAACTCCTTTGCCATGATAAGACATCAGGGTAATGTTCTCTGAGAGGATTAGGATAGGAGTATCATTAGTTTCTTGAAGCAGATCACTCCTGCTTCTGATCTGACATTCAATAATGCATGCAAAGTTTTTCTTTGTTGTGGATTTAATTTCATTAAGATAATACTTCAACCTCCATCTTCTGTATAGAAAGCCTATAGTATTCTACAATGCCAAATTCCTGAAAGACATTTAGTCACAACATTAATGTATATTAAATTAATTAAACTTGGTTGCAAATTTTAGTGAGAGATCCATGCTTTATTCTCAAATAGGCTTATAGGTAAAACATTTCATACTCAAGTCTTTTTAAAAGGGAAATTTTTAGAGAAGAGAATTCCATGACCTCCTCATGTTTATAGTCTTCATGATTAGGACCAGTGTAGGTAGGATCATTATAACACATTTTCAAAATAGCTACACGTGCTGAAAGTCAAGTAATATCTTGGGAAGTAGAAAAAGTACCCAAATTCAAAATTTTAATTGATTTAATAGCAGACAACAAAGACTTCTTCTCTCAAAGTCTTGTAGAACTATATCAGTAGTTCTGACAGTGTAACAAATTCATTCTTTTTTTTTTTTTTTAAGGGAACAGAGGTTGGGGGTGGGGAGAGAGGAGCCATTATAGATGTACTTGTTTCTCCATCTGAATAAGCTTTTCTTTTCTGGCCTCAAACAAAGAATGGTCCTAGATAATTGTCTCAACTCAAAACATAATGTTATCTTCTTCACACAGGATCAAATCCATTGAGTTAGATTTCTGTGTAACATTGAGAAAACCCCGGGCTTGGAGGAATCATAGCATTATAGGTTTAGAATTGCAATATTATAGTCTAACCTCTTTATTCTAAAAAAGAGGAAAAAGCTAAGGTAAATGACTATTGTTGTTGTTGTTCATTCACTTTTCAGTTGTGTCTAACCTTTTGTGATTCCATTTCTGGTTTTCTTGGCAAAGGTACTGATGTAGTTTGTCATTTTATTCTCCAATTCATTTTACAGATGAAGAAATTGAGGCAAATTGATTTAAATTACTTGTCCAGAGTTATACAGTGATTAAGTGTCTGGGTCAGAAATTGAACTCAAGATGATTCTTTCTGACTCCAGGCCCAATGTTCTATTTAGTGAGCCATCTAGCCTCATGACTTATCATGATTGCTTGATCAAGTTGATAAGTGACAGAGATGAGATTTGAACTACATTTCCTGACTTTACATCTAGCATTGGTAAGCTAGTCTAGATAATGATTGCTTCAAATTCTGGGCTTCTAAATGCTGTTTAAATAGAAAACTCTGTGATTATCTTTAGCATTGTCTAACTCTAATTCTAGCTGTGTCTTTAGCTCTGTCTCTGTCTCTGTTCATTTCTATGATATTTGATCCACTTCTCTCTGCCTCTTCTTTTTTCCAAGTACTCAAATGCTATCATAACAGATGATGTGTCAGTTAGATTTCTTAGTCAGTTAGTTGGTGCAGTTGATAGAGAACTATCTATGGAATCAAGAAGAGCTGAATTTAAATCTAATCTTAGACACTTACACTTGCTGTAAATTGGAGATATTAAGAACACCTTTATTCAGGCATTGTTGTAAGAATGAAGTGAACTATTTGTAAAGTAAAGCTCTTTATAAATGCTAGTTACTATTAACATGTTACCTAAGATGAATGATTTTCTATATGATGATGTAAAACCCTCTTTAGATGCATAAGGCTTCATTATGTATTCCATTTGACATTTGTGCATTCTCTTTTTTTGTAAGTTATGGTAGTAGGTCAAATAGTTATAACCTGTAATAATAATAATAATAGTAATAATGATACTTGTGTAATTGTCATTTATAGGGAATTTTCACATCAAAGTTAATTTAACCCTGGAAATAGAATACTGATGAACACAAAGGTGGTGTGGTACATGTGGCATCATGGAAGCAAAACCAAAAGCAAAGAAAACATTAGAGATAGTCTCATATTTAACAGGGAATTATCCACAGCTGACTCTGTAAACCATCTCTATTCCTGGGGAAAAGACTAAAATAATCAATCAATTTGAAACCATCATGGAAATGGTGCTGGAAAGCAACCAACATGGTTATTTAAATCATAACAAGCCAATTTAATTTATTTCTGCAATACAGTAATAGGCTACTTAAGAAGGTAGAAACAATAAGTATAATTTAGGACCTTAAGTTTAACAATAGACTTCCCTTTATTCAGAATTGTCAGAAAATAGGGTAATACATATATATATATATATATATATATATATAAATATATACACACATATATGCATACATACACTATATATTTATATACACATTTGTATATAATTATACATGTGTATAATTGATGATAGATATGAATGCACATATGTATATATATTATATATAAACTGAGATAATAATAGCTGGCCTTCATATACTGCTTTAATACTTGCAAAGCACTTTATAAATATCAACTCACTTGATTCTTACAACAACTGTGAGAGATATAGATGTTTTTATTATCCCCATTTTACAAATAAGGAAACAAGCAAACAGAGGTTAAGTGATTTATTTGCCCAGTCATACAGCTATTATGTATGGGAGGCATGATTTGAACTAAGGGTTTCCTGATTTCAGGTTCAGCATACTATTCACTATATTAAAGATATTTATTATTATTATTATTAACAGAGAAGTTTTATATATATTTATATTATGAATATTTTTACTATGTAAGTTATTCATTCTCAAGTCAACAGAATATAGTTAAATGTTGTTCAATTATTTTTCAGCCGTGTCTGACTCTTCATGACCTTAGTTAGATTTTCTTGGCAAAAATACTGTAGTGGTTTGCCATTTCTCTCCCCAGATCATTTTACACATGGGGAAACTGAGACAAAAAGAGTTAAATGACTTGCTTGGGGTCATATATCAGATTTCACTTCATAAAGATGAGTTTTCCTGACTCCAGGCCCAACACTAGTTACTGTGCCACCTAGCTGCCCACAGTTAGGTATACTTAACATTAAAAAGTATACCAACCATATATTAATATTTAAAGATTCAGAGAATATTTCAGGATCTTAACATGTCTTAAATTCATTCTTAGGAACATGCATTATCAGTTGAGTGAGTATATACATGTAGAAAATTAAGGAGTTTGAGATGAATTTGTGCTAATTCCTATAGATAGCTTGTGGGTAATTATTTTCTTTTCTTTTCAACCTAAATTGTAAACTCTTCAAGGGAAGGGATTATCTTTTACTTTTCTATGTATCTCAAGTGTTTAGTACACCATATGGGGCATAATAGGTGATAAATAATGTTATGGTATTTTCCAGAAGCAGCTTTGTTTCTAATTTTTAAACTGGACATCAGCTAGTTTACATATCCAAGATATTTTTCCATTAAGGTTTAAAGCAAATTATATATCATGGTATAAACCTTCCCATCCTACAATAAATAAATAAATATATGTATACACACATAATACATTGTACACAATGCACATACATATAAAATACAATGCATGTTTATATATTTATATACTCAATGCAGAACACACAAGCATATACACCAAATATATTACACATATGTGTATACACAAAATGCATGTACTTCTGTCTATATACATGTGATGTATGTGCATACACACATACATACACATAATGTGTTTACTTGCATGCATATACAAGAACATAAAATATGTATATAATGAATATACTTATATACATGCAGTATATATATATATATATATATATATATACACACATGCACACATACATATAGAGATATAACTGCAGTTATTTGAGCTATCTTATTGTTTGGATTGTGGATTAACTAGAATTTATTTTTCTCCATTCCCCCTCCCTCCCTCAGATGTGCCTTCAGGAAATTTGTAACAAATAAGACCTACAGACTTGCACAACCCAACTTCCAAATATCACTCCTTGCATTCTTGGAGCATCTAAAGTTTTCATGGAATTATCCTTATATACAAAATATTTTTATATCTGTAACATATTTAAGAGCATGTTAGATATAACAGAGTGATGTATAAGATATAACAAATATTGTAACATCCTTCAAATGTTCAATCTTTCATAATTTCTTAGGAAAGACATTTGCCAAAATAAGTTTGTTGTAGAATATATTGGACCTGAAGTTGAGAGGCTTGAGTTCTAATACCAATTTTAACATACAGTTATCATTAGGATAAAATCAGTGAGTCATTTCACCTCTATGTGGCTCAATTTCTTTATCCGCAAAATGCAGACAATAATAATTGTACTATCCACTTTCACAGAATGTGTGTGAGGAGTTCAGTTCAACAATGATTTCTTTTGCACTAAATAGAATAGGTTAGTCACTGTTCCAGGAGTGAGTTAAGCAAAGAAAAACAATTTCACATACCCAAGGAGTTACATTCTGTTGGAAAGAAATTATTTGTATACAATTAAATAATTTCAGAACATAGAAAATCAGCCCCAAGTTATTTCAGAGGGGAGGCATATTAATAATTGTGAGAATCAGAAGAAGCCTTTTACAGAAGGAGCTATACTTTGAAGAGAACTAGAGATTCCTAGAGGTAGAGTGGAAGAGGGTGTTCTAGACATGGAGAGCACCTAGTTAAAAGGCAAGAAGAAAAAGAGAGAGAATGTTTTGTGTAAATATCAGCAAGTACAAGGTATGCTTAGAATATAAAACATAAAACCTATTGGGTTCATTCAAGGCCTTTTTGAAACCATTCATATGCGAGACCTCCAGTGAGTAGGATGATAATGGAATAAGCTAAGATAAGTATAGTGTTAGTAGTAGATAGTTGGATGGCTCAGGGCAGGGGTAGGAGGAGGGTGATTTCTAGGTCAAATAGGAGGAATGTGATGGCAACTAGGAAGAATTTTATTGAGAAAGGAAGACGGGCGGAGCCTAGGGGATCAAGCCTCATTTGTAAGGGCTAGATTTTTCTGGGTATAAGTATAGTTGTGGTAGTCAGAAAGCAATAAGAACTACAGAGCAGAGTTGATTAGGAGAGTCAATATTAGATTAATTATTTTTCTCTGGTTTTACCCAGAACTTAATGATTGGAAACCAGTAGTACTAATTATACTAGAAAAATAGGAGCCTCATCAGTAGATGGATACATACAGAAATAGTCACACAACGTCTACAAAGTGTCAGTATCAGGCTGCAGCTTTGAAACCAAAGTGATGTGTAGATGTGAAGTGGTAGAAGAGTTGTCGAAGGAGGCAAACAATTAAGAATAAGGACCCAATGATTACGTGTAGGCCATGGAAGCCAGTTGCTACAAAGAATGTTGAGCCGTAAATGCCATCAGAGATAGTAAAAGGGGCTTCATAATATTCTGTGGGTTGAGGATTGTGAAGTATAAGCCTAAGGCAATAGTAGTTGTTAGGGCTTGGATTATTTGTTTGGGGTCACCTTCTATTAGGCTATGGTGTGCTCAGGTAATAGAGATGCCTGAGGCTAGAAGAATGGCTGTGTTTAATAGTGGCACTTCTAATGGGTTAAGGAGGTGGATTCCTACAGGAGGTCAACAACCTCCTAGTTCTAGAGCTGGGGAGAGGCTTGAGTGATAAAAAGTTCAGAAAAAGCCTACGAAAAAGAAAACTTCTGATGTAATGAAAAGGACTATGCCGTAGCTAGGCCTTTTTGGACCGCGGGGGTGTGATGGCCTTGATAGGTTCCTTCTCATATAATATCTCGTCATCATTGGAATATTGTTAGGAGTATTGATGTAATTCCTAGGAATAGGAGTAGCGTGGAGTGGAAGTGAAATCATATAATTATTCCTGAAGTAAGGAGGAGCGCTGATATTGCTCCTGTTAGTGGTCATGGACTAGGGTTTACTATGTGGTAAGCATGGGTTTGGTGGGTCATTAGGTGTTATCATATAGCTATGAGCTTATTATATGATTATGTATTATCATCTAAGTACAAGTTTACTAGTAGGGTAAAGACATAGTGGGATATCTGGGAAGATAATTTGGAGATAGATTATGAGTGCTTTAAACGTTAAGCTAAAAGGTTTGTATGCAATTCCAGAGTCTAAAAATAGACATGGGAGCTTTGTGAATGGACGAGTGACATAGTCAGATCTGTGCTTTAGGAACATTCATTTGATATTAAATGACTTTTCCAGGATTCTAGAGATAGGAAGTATCTAACCTGACACTAGGAATTATTAGTTGGCTATTAACTGGGTATAGAAGGAGAGTAGAGAATCAAGGATTATTATGAAATTATGAACATCAAGGCATAGTGGAAGGGTGGTGCTCTTGACAGAAATAGGAACTTCAAGAGGAAGGTAGGTGTAAGGGGAAAGTGAATTATTTTTGGATACATTGAGTTTGAGACACCTCCATCCAAGTGGAGATGACAGATAGTAGTTGATGCCAGGATTGAACTCAGGAAAGTCTAATTACATATAAGTTAAACGCCAAGGATCTGATAAGGTCACCAATAGAGAGAAGAGCAGAGTATCATAATGCAGCTCTAGTATCTCTTCCTATCAACTAAGTGGGAATTGAATGATGCTTCTGTAAATGTGGCTGATTGAGAAAGGATAGCAAGAAAAGTACCAAGAGAGAATATTTTGAACCTGGAAAAAAAAAAAGACTCTCCAGATTAGACACAATAGATGTCTATCATCTATAAAAGAGACTGACTTTTTCAACTTTGCCCCAGAGGTCAGAATTAGGAGTTATGGGGAAGATGAAAAGAGAAAAAATTAGCTTCCTAACAATCACAGCTATCTAAAAGAGGAATGGGTTGCTTGAGCAAGTGAAGAGTATTTTAAATGTCTTCAAGCAAAGGTTGGGTGATCATTTGTTATGAATGTTATGGTGAGGAATTTTTTCTGCTGTGAATTAGGCTATGCATTGTCCCTCCCAATTCTCAAACTCTCTGATTCTATGAAGCTTGTTGAAGCAAACAAAAATCTAGGAGAAATATTTTTAACCAACCCCCTTTAGCAAAGATAAAAAAAAAATCCCTTTCTACTTGTTCTTTATTCCCTATTCTTTTTATACAAGTTTAATGAGCCCAGGCATTTTTTATAGCAGAAATGATGATAGCTTCATGGACTTTATCAGTGTTAGCCTTTTGAGTCTTTGGTTAGTTCAGAGCCATACTAGAGTCGGGCAGAGAAAGCTTCCAGAACAAAAAAAGGGATCATTGATTTAAAGTTAGAATGAATAATCGAGTCCACTACCCCCATTTTACAGATGAAGAAACTGAACTCAGATTAAAAGACTTGTCCAACAGAACCAGTAAGTATTAGAAGTAAGATGCGAATGTTGGTCTTCCTGACTCCAGGTCCTGAATTCTATCCATCCTAGTTTGATCTAAAACAGCAATTTTTAAAAGATGCTAATGGTGTTCAAACTCCTTAAGTATATAGAAATAACTGAGATTAGCCTCTAGTTGAGAAAAATAATTAGTTAAATCAGTCTTATGGCCAGTGTCTTTCTCCTGAATTCTATTTGACAGGCATCTTCTTTCCAAGTCTTCTTCTGCTATGTTCCCTCTTCTGGTGGTAGTGACCTCCTCCTCATCAGGCCCTCTCCTTCTTCCCTCTTTATTCTTGTTCTCTACTTATGGGACCATTATCTTGAGGTCAGAGGTTTCTTTTCAATGTCCCTGTTCCTTACACTGATGGTTTTGGATATAGTTTGTGATATTGCTATTAAATTTGCTATTAAAATTGACATTTGTAGCTCTGCCAGACATACATTCTGGAAAGATAGAAAGAAATGGGAGTATTTGACACTTCAACTATCATGTCAAGAAATTTGAATCTGTAAAAAAAAGTGACCTTTAAAATTTTTAATAAAGGTTTTTGATTGTCACACATGGCATTGTCATCAAAACACCAGGAGCAAAGAATATTTATTAGTTAGTGCTGCTATTATACAAATGACATATTAAATGAAGGATATCCCCCAAGGGATTTTAATCACCAATTCATTGCCAACTTAGAAAAAACAGAGAAAAAACAAAAACAAAAATATTCCAAAGGGACAAGTCCTCAATTCAAAATGATTTATGATCTTTGCTAAAAATCTCAATATAGTATATTTCATTGTTTGATAAGGAATAATCTTTTGCCCAAATTTGAGATGCAAAAAGGAGAGGGGAGATTGAAGCATAAACAGACAAAATAAAAATATACTCCTCAATTTTGTATTTCACCCCAAACTGAAGAGCATGTTAATATTTAATAAGATAGAACTAGAACTTGAATCATCACACACACACACAAAGAAATCAAAGAAGGTCTTCATGAAAAATGTAATAAAGTTCAGTAGTAACAAGTTTAAGGTTTTATATATACATACACAAAAATATATATTTACATATATGGAAAATAAATTATATACACATACATATATGTAAATAATTTTATGTATACATCCCCCACAGAGTCAAAGATTGAAATAGATGGGGAAAACATAAAAGCTTAGAAAAAGATCATGTCATAATAGATTATAAATTGGAAATGAATAATTGATTGTGTTTTGATTTTAAAACCTTGTATATTATATTGGACTACAGTTGCAAGAGCTTACATACAAAATGTGGGAAGAAATTATTATGATTTTATTTAACATTCAGAATTTTTTTTTGACAAAATTGTACCTAGTTTGAGCCTCTGTATTAAAAAGAAAAAAAAAACCCATAAGATTGAGAAGGAAAATGGAGAAGACTTGGCCCAAAAAGAAAAAAAATATAATGAAAAATAGCTCCTCTACGGAAAGATTAAGGAAGTTGAAATTATTTGTTGTTTATTTTTGGAGAAAAGATGTCAAGAATAGAAATCCCCATGGAATTATGAGCCATAACTTAATTTTTTCCATCTTGATTTCCCTATGTGTCAATGAGGGAGATTATGCTTTTTTTTTTTTCCTACCCTAATTCTAAGATTTAGATTTAAAAAACTCAAAACAATAAGCATGAATCAAATTTTTTTTTTAACTCTTAGTAATCCACATAAAATTTTAAAATTTTAACTATCTCTTCTGTATTCAAAGAACAATATTGCTTACTTCCCAGGCAGTGGGAATGTACAAAATGCAAATTAATTTTAATATTTGTCTAAAGGAATATAAGCAAAGAGATAAATATGTTACCAAAAGAAAAATCACCATTCCTTCCAAAGTCAAATATGCTGGAGTCAGAAAGGTCTAAATTCAAATCCACCCTTAGACACTTGCTGATTTTTAGATGCTGGGCAAGTCAATTAACTTGTGCCTACTTCAGCTTCCTAATTTATAAAATGATTAATAATAATAATATTGCCGTCTATTTCTAAGAGTGGCTATGAGGAATAAAGGAGATAAAACTTGTAAAGCACTTTGAAAACCTTAACGTGTTTTAGAAATGCTTATTAATATTATAATTATTTCTGGTATTATTATTATAGTCAGTCCTCAACATTCATACATTTAACTTTCTTATCTTCAAGCATTCCTGTGATTTCATCAGTAACTTCATTTTCACTCTCATTTGTAGTTATTCAGTATTCTTAATAAACATACTCAATAATAAATTCTAATTGTATTTTAATGAATCCAGGAAATTTTAAAAGGCTGCTATTTCCTTCAAAGATTATCTGTTACCTTTCTGGATTAACTTTGGTTTTATTTTTAGCTTAGGGCTTCTTAAACTTTTTTTCATCTGTAACCCCTTTTTGCCTTTGAAATTCTTACATGATCCTAGGTATATAGATATATAACACGGTATATAAATCACTTGCTGATAACAAATAATAAAGAAATTTATTTTTAAATTATAATTCTGTCATTTATTAAAAATGAAAGCAAATTTTCATAATAATGAGAAGGATGTGCTTATTTTTACATAAAGAATTAAATCTTGCTGGGATGTTTGATACTGCAGAACATAGAGCATCTTCAACATTTTTCAGAAGTGATGGGTATTTTGATAGTTTGCCACCCCCACATTCAGTTATATGATGGGGTCACCATGTGCTTTGATAAAATCTTTCCATCTTTCTCCTATAATTGTTCCCAGTGAATATTACTTAATATGTCATCATATCAATTATTCAAACTCAAAGAGACCTTTGAATCACAGAGTATTTCACAAATATGTTAATCAATGAATGAATATATATTTAGCCCTGGGTTTTAAAGACAAAATTTAAAAAAGAAAAAGAAAAGAAACACTCCCCATCCTTAATGACATTACGTTATACCAGGGATAGGGAGAAATTGCAGAATAAATATCCAGAAAAAATGTAAAATAAATAAAATTTAAACATGGATCTTTGGGGAGAGAGGACACTTATTAGTAGTTGGAAAGACCCAAAAAGGGACTGTGGAAGGGATACTTTAACTGCATGCTGAAAGAAGGGAGGAATTTTTGAAGCAAAACAGAGGAAGGAGTTCTAATCTTGGGGAACAGACATTCAAAGATACAGAGTATCTTGTATGAAGAATATGGAGAGGGGCATTATGATGAAACTAAAAAGCCTGGGAAGGGAATTAAGTAGAAGAGTATATATTTAAATCATATTATCAATTGTGTGGAAGATGGATCAGTGTAGGGAGAAAATTGAAGCAGAAATAACAGTTAAGTGGCCATTCCAATAACACAGATAAGAGGGATAAACTAAGGTGGTGGCTATGAGAATAGTGAGTAGAGATTTAGTGGGAGAGGTGCTTGCAGGTATAGAAATAACAAAATTTAGCAACTGATTAGATGTCTCATTGTGTTGTAATCTTAAATTTAAAACATTAGACCAGATTGAATTAGGTCTGTTCTAGAATACAGAAGGGGGAAAGATTCCAAGTTCTGTTTTTGGATATGTTGAATTTGAAATATCTCTGGGATATTTAACAATATGTAATAAGCAGCTGATAGAAGTGGAGGGCAAGAGAAAGCTTGGGGATAAATACAGAGATTTGGAAGATGTCTTCAAGGAGATGATAATTAAACTTGTAAGAACTAATGTGATGACTAAGAAGAAGTGTAAAGAAAAGATACTAGCACAGAGGCTTGATTTAGATAATGAGCTCATAAAGGATGATAAGTGGTCAAACATATAGGAGGAAAACCAGGAAAAGAGAGTATCATGAAATTCCAAAGAGAATAAAATGTCCAGGAGAAAAGGGTAATCAATTGACTACAGGCAGTAGTGAGGACAGCAAGGATGAGAATTGAGAGAAAAAAACAAAAGCTTTTTCAATGAAGAGATGTTATTAATGCTAGGGAGGCCAGTTTATGTTGAGTGATAAAGTCAGATGTCAGCCAGTGTTGATGAGTCAGTGGACAAGGAATAAAAGCGATGACCTGTTTTCAAAAGTTGATCCTACAAAGATTGTGGAAACTGTTATCTGCTTAATAGTTCACAGATGAAGCAGTTAAATAAATTATAGAAAGTTAGTGATAATAGTTTAAGAAGAAAAGTGGTAAAGTCAGAGAAAGTGAATGAAGAATATCTTTCTTGGAAGGAATATTTAACTAATTTTGAAGAAATGTTGTAAAAAGAATTCTTTGAGGAGTGAGTTTGGAGAAAAATGCTAAGAATTGTGGCTTGAGGACAAAATTGAGAGAAAGACAGATAGATGTGGACAGACTTGTTTTATCCTTTATCTTGAAAGAAGAAAGGAAAGTTTGAGGAAATATGGGATTTAATAATGTTCTTTTTTTGGGTGGGTGTGAAAGAAACTTGAGAATGCTTGAAGGGAATAGGAAATATGCCAAGGGAAAATTGAGAATTAGAGAGAAGAAGAAATTATTGAAAAGGTTACCTGTTAGAGAAGAGAGAACAGGGTTGTCTTTGGCAAAAAGGGTAACATTGTTTTAATCATAGATGAAGACAGGAAGAGAATGAGGGGGATGATGTCAAAATTTTACAGTGAAAAGAAAGGGAGAAGAGGGAACTTGAAGTGAATGGCCTCAATTTTCTCAGTAAAGTTTGATGTGAAGTCCTCAGCTGAAATGATTTCGACAGCAGAAAAGATTTCGAATAGGTTCTTGGGGGATGCAGTAGGAAATCAGGAAGAAATAAAAGTATTGCCTTAGTAGTGAGTGCCTGGTTGAGGTCAGACAATATAAATTTGTAATTTCTCTAGTCACCTTGACTTTGCACCTTTCTTCAGCTCTGTTCAGCATCACAGGAACAGAGGAACCCACAGTTGGGCTTTATCAAGGACTGTGTCATTACAAGACAGTAGGTCAAAGATTTTCAAGTAAAAGACAGCATGGTTTTGAATTAATTAGCTAAAGGCTCCAGAATAAAAATGGAAGAAAGCAGTCAGAGAAGGAACAATATCTTAAGAAAGCACTGAAGAATACAGGGATTAGAAGTTAGGACATGATAAAGCATAATGGCAGATGGAATAATAGGACATTATGGTTTGTTTATAGAAATGCCAGTGTTTTGATTATCAAAATAAAATGAATATAGTTAATAGTAAAATTTAATTTGATTTTGTCCTATGTGTATTGAGTTTGAAAAAAATGTATCACAAGAATTGAAAAAATGATGGATTCAGAATTTCCCATATCAATAAAATCCTAGAGCAAGTTAAAAAAACACAAAACTTTTCTAAAAGTTCCCACTTGCTGGAAGAAAGGAAACAACCATTTGTTAAATGCCTACGTGCCAGGCACTGTACTAAGTACTTTACAAATATGACCTCATTTGATCCTCACAGTGATCTTGGGAGGCAAAAGTAGTATTATTTCCTCAATTTACAGTTGAAGAAACTGAGGTAAATAGAAATTTAAGTGATTTAAAAAGAGTTCATACAGCTAGTGTGTGTCTGAGACTGGATTTTAACTCAGAAATTCCAGGCTCAGTGTTTTATCTGCCTTGACAATTAGTTGCCCCAACTGTCTGTCCTGGGGCCCAACTGTCTGTCCTGGGGCCATACTTACATAAAATACTTTTTCTAACAATTCTCTGGAATTAAGGGTTGTTTGTGTTTGGATTGCCAAAACATCCTGACTTCTACTCAAAATCTTGGGAACAGAGTAAATTGCTTCTCCAATCAAACTGTTATTAAAACTGGTTGCTTTCCCCAGAGGCACTCAGAAAGTAACCTTCAGGGCAGAGGGCCAGGTAAAATCAATGTCAATGAAAGTAGACAGGAGATTAATAGGAGGAATGAAAAAAAATCAATAAGATATTGTTCTGTGCTGAATATTAAGACTACCTGTCCATATAAGCAGAGATGCTGGCTCCCTGCCCCCATCTAGCATCCATATCCCATGTGGAACTAAGCTTAGAGGCTCCCTTATACAATCTCTTACTCTAATGCCAGATCACCCATCTCTAAGTTATTTAAAGGGGAATCACTAGGAGGCTTTTCAGAGCAATATATAATTGAAGAGGGAAGATGACAAGGTTTATAGAGCACAATTCAAAATGGCTATTAGAGTTTAGTCCTAATCTTAATTGGCTGGTAAGAGTTGTCTTTTAAAACCTTGATATGACAGTAGAGAGAATAATAACTTGAATATGTATGGAACTTTAAGGTTTTCAAAGTCTTTTTCATAAATTAATTCTTTTGAGCTTCAAAGCAACCTTGTGAAGTAGATGCTGTTAATATTTTACTGATGAAGAGGAAAAAGAAATGAGAATAGCATTTATTAAATACCATGTACCATATGCTTTAGAAATGTCTTATCTCATCCTCCTATAGCTCTGGGAGGAAGGTGAAATTATTATCTTCACTTTTATAGTTGAGGAAACTAAGGCAGACACAGATTATGTGTCACATGGCTTGTAAGTATCTGAGGCTGAATTTGAATTCTCGTATTCCTACATCAAGCTACAAAGGCCAAGTAAGTAAGTTCTATTGAAATGATTATAAAGAGATAAAAGCCCTGGATAGAACCTTGGGAACCACTTACAGTTAGCAGGAATAATTCAGTTGAAGCTCAAAATTCATAGACCCCAGGTTAAGATTCCTATCATAGCAAGGAAGAAAATTCTTAACTAAACAAGTGACAGAGAATATATTTTTAAATTTTTATTATATAAAATTAAAATGCTTTTGTCTGGATAAAATCAACAAAGATAGAATTAGAAAACAAATAATAAGAGTGGGAAGATATTTTTCATCAACTATCACCAATAAAAATTTGATATCCTGGGGCAGCTAGACAGCACACTGGATAGAGCACCAGCCCTGAAGTCAGGAGGACCTGAGTTCAAATCTGCCCTCAGACACTTCACACTTCCTAGCTGTGTGACCCCGGGCAAGTCACTTAACCACAAAAGCCCCAGCCAAAAAAAAAAAAATGTGATATCCATATAAAATATGGAATGAATGAAGAATTCAGAAAAGAAATGCAAATGAAAACATCTTTCAAGTTTAACCTCAACCATGAAAATTGTCAATGACAGAAGACAAGAACAACTTAGTTGTCCATGTAGAAAGAACTGCTGCTCTACCATTTGTGGAACTGTGAAAGGGTTCAGTCATTCAAGTCACTGATTTATAATTCTGGAAGGAAATTGACTCACTTCTCCTTAAGCCTTTGACTCAGGTATACCATCCTAAGAAAGTCAAAGGCAGAAACAAAAGTCCAGTTTATAACAATGGAAGTATGCATTATGACTAGAAATAAAAGGATACCTATTGATTGAGAAATGGCTGAAAAACTATGCCATAGTAATATAATGAAATTTCATTGTGCAATAAGATTGATGAAGATGACAATTCATGGGTATGTGATAAGATTTTAAGAACCAATGCATAGTGAAATAATCTATCAAGAGGCCCAGTATACCTGACTACAATGTAAGATCACTTAAAGGAAGCCGAGTTCTGAGTGAAGACATTAAAGAACAGATAATGAAACAATGGCTAGGAATGGTTGTATACAGCTGTAATCTCTGTGGCTGATCTTTTGACTTCTGGAGTAGTGAATAGCAATGGATTGGGTGTCCACATTATGTCTAGCACTAATATGGGGAACCCCTTAATAATTTTAGTGTAGGGGAAAGAGAAAGAAAGAGAGAGAGAGAGAGAGAGAGAGACAGAGACAGAGGGAGAGAGATTTCTGTCACTACTTCTGTCTTTGTCTCTGTCTCTGCCTCTGCCTCTGTCTCTCTCTGTCTCACTATCTCTGTTCTGGGTCTGGACTCAGGAAGATCTGGCTTCAAATCTCTTTTCAGATACTTCCTAGCTGTATGGCCCTGGACAAGTCACTTAAACATTATCTGCCTCAGTTTCCCCATTGTAAAATAGAGATAATAAATAGCACCTACCTCCCAGGGTTGTTGTGAAGATTAAATGAGATAATAATTGTAAAGTAGTAAGCACTATATAAATTTAATTATCATCACTACTACTACTACATCATGTTGTATACAATGTTAGATGTTATTGTATCTGATGGTATGTGATGTTATTTTATTTTTCTTTCTAATTGCAAATTTTCAGGCTGCAAAATGAGGGTTTTGAAATAATTAGTATAAACACACAAAAATGTGTTTTTAAAAATGAAAAAAAGAAGTTAAATATGATATACAAACATAAGGCAGCATTTAGTTAGGCTTTTTGAATGTTGTCACATGGAAAGGTTATGTTTAGAGCCTATTTATTTTTTCTATTATGACTTCTCAGTCGACTCACATCTACTCAGTTTTTGCTCATTTTATTCCCCCCCAGCGTCGACTATCTCAATAAAGGACAAGATCCAGGGCATCTCCCATTGTTCTAGATGAGAAGGTGAAGGGCAAATGAAGGAATCCTTCTGAATATGACTATTTCATGAGGAGGGAAAAATGGAAGAAAGAAGAAAAAGAGGAAGAAGAACAAGAGCAGGAAGGAGGAACTGGGTTTTGGAGTTTTCTGGATGAGCAACTAATAATAGTGGAAAAAATGAGAATTTCCTGATATCCTGATGTTGACCATGTGGTTATGGCTGAGATCCAAAGAACAGATATGAGGCAGGGACATGAGATGGACTATCCTGCCCTTTGGAGGTGGGAAGAACCAAATGCTGCTTTGCTTAGAGACAGTACTGAGAAAAGAGTTATGGCCTTGAAATCATGAGAGACCTAGTTCAAATTCTGTCTCTGTTATGTGTTATCTATGTGACTATAAACAAGACAGCTAATCTCTCTGAGCTTAATTTCTTCATGTGTTGGGGGGGGGATTGAAATACATGTGGTACATACTTCACAAGGTTGTTGTGAGGAACAAATAAGGAAACCCACATAATTTATTACACTGAGACTTTTGGGATACCCTGTGTTTAAGATTTGTGACATGATTTATGTGGATTTCCTTATTTGACGTAAAAAAAAACATACACACATACATTCACAAAGACATAAACGCACACAGACATATTTGCATATATATGTGAAAGCTATTATTATTGAAGACACACATCCCGGATCACATTTACAAATAATGCCACATGGAATTTTCTTGGCTGCTATTCAACAAGCTTTTAAAAAGCTTAGAGTAGTGTTTCCCATGTAGAACAAATATTTTCCAAGAGCCTATCTGAAAATATCCAAAGGAAGTAGATACTATGAAATGGACATGATGTTCCTTTGGGGGAGGGAGGAGGCGCATATCTAGAAATAACAGGAAGAAATTAATCCAAGATAATCCCAGGCAGAATGTATAGAAATCTGTGAAATAATGAGATTACAGAAAGGGAGCACTTCACTGATATCTAGTCCAAGCTCTTCACTTTAGAGATGAAGAAACTGAGAACCAAAGTGATGAAGTTAGAGTAGATAGAAGAGATAGCTTGACAGAGTGGGCAGAGAGCTGTCTAAAGAAGTGAGGAAGACTTGAATCCATGTCCCACATCAGATCTATATTAACTGTGTGATCTAGGCAAATCATTCAGTCCTCAATATTCTAGATTAATAATAATAATAATCATAGCTAGCTTTTGTATAATGCTTTATATGTGTACATATATGCTTTATATAATATGTGTAATAATTGCCATATAATGTATTATAATACATATAATAAATAAGATATTTTATGATTTATGTAACCTAATGCATTTAATATGCTTATGTAATGTAATATATAAAAAATATCTTATGTGATATATGTACATATAACTATGTGTATAAATATATACAAATATGTTTACAAATATATATATATATATATATATATATATATATATACATAATATATGTACTTAATTGCATATATATTATGAATTTATATACATATGGACCTAATCTCATTACTTCAAAACAACTCTATTGGGGAGGCAATTCAAGTTCCTAAAATTCTAATAAAGACAATGTAGTGGCTAGTACCATGGAACTGAAGTCAGAATAACGTGCTTTGGATACTTTCTAACTATGTAATTCTGGACAAGTTGCTAGATCTCTTTCAGGCTAAATTTTCTCATCTCAAAAATGGTGATAATAATAGCCTGCAGAGTTGTTTTAAAGAAAAAAAAGAGTTAATACCTGTGTAAAGTGCTTTGAGAACCTTAAAGGTCTATGGAAATATTAATTATTATGAATGTATTGATAATACTTATTTTTATGAGGCAGAGAGGTTGACAAGATTTGTTGAGATCATTTACTCACCTGGTATTTCCCCCCAAACATATGAATTAGAGGCCCAGTTCCTATCCCTTTATTATAGGTAAGGAACCACCACTTGGTTCTCTTGATTCCCAAGCCAAAGCCGTCTTTATATAAGATTAAAATGTGTAACTATGTTAGAGGCAACATGAAGATCAGTAACTGAGGATGTGAACCATAGGATGAGATTCCAATCTCAAAAGGTCATTTACTTTAGCTCTCTGAATCTGGAGAAGATTATAATTGAATTTTGGACTCAATTTATATTTGCAATGATATTTATTTAAATGAAGCTTTAGGCAGATAGCAAATGACAGAATCTATTTGGGTATGTCTCGCCATTGAATTTATATGATTTTAAAATTTACCTAAAGAACAACCTGTCAGTTTCTGGGCTCCAGTCCCTACCACAGGTATGGTACTTAGGAAATCAGAGTATCACATTTTTCTTCATCAATGAACAAGAGAAAGCTGTGCTCCAAATATTGTTTTTCAATAGGTTACAATTCCTTCCTCATGGGAATGTAACTAATTAATTCAGGCAAGCATTACACATTTTCTACCACTCCAACAATAATGTATTATCAGCAAAGAGAGGAAGAACATGTCCAGAAAATTAAATAAGCTACCCCTTGATTTCAGGCAATAGGCTCAGTCAACCTTGACATCACACCACTGCTGTCCCTTCTTTATCCCCCAAAAGTATTCAGGTTTACTCCCAACATCCTCACCTCCCTCCCCCTTCAGAGCTCCTGAAGTGATACTCTCTAGAACAATACATTGATGTTAGCTCTTAAAAGAAGGTTATGCTCTAAATATGGGTAAGAATGAACAAAAGAAAACAAAAAGTCTTTAATTCATTACTTATCTTTCTTAATTCTAAATTTCTGGTGATTTTTCTTTTTTAATCATTTCCTATTAGTGCTGTATATAAGCCTGCTAGTACATAATTGCTTGAATGTTGTCTCTCACATTAGACTGTGAGGATGAACTGCCTTTGCCTTTTTTTTTTTTTCTTTTTGTATCACTAATGTTTAGCACAGTACCTGGCTCAGAATAGGTGCTTAATAAATAAATGTATATTGACTGAATAACTGCCTTCTCTAGACAGGGAATATGGGTGCAGTTCCTGTATCTGATGTTTATTAGTAGTGAGACCACGGACAAGTCTCTTAGTCTTCTCAACCTCAATTTCCTCATCTGTAAAATGAGAGATTTAGAATAACTGATTCCTGTAGTTCCTTCAATCCAGAGGTCTGTAATCTATGATTAATGGGAGTAGGACATCTCTGAATGAACACTGAGATCAGAAGGAAGGGGGGAAATGAAAAATGATAAATAGCTCACTGATGGGTTTAATTTGAATTATTCAAATACTGCTCTAATTACTACATTTAATTCATTTCTAAATACTTAATTATGCTGCGGAAGGAAATTCTAGGTTAGTGGATACTCTTCAAATTAAATATCCAGAGAGAAAAAGCTTGATGGAGGCTTTTGAGTTGTTGAAGAAAAGCATGCATGGATTCATCCATTTACCTAGCTCATACAGAGGGAGCCTATTCATTTGTTAATGGCTAGAAATCTCAGGTTTCCTTCAGTGGTCTGTTGTGGATCTTTTCCCTTTTTGCAGTATACTTTCTCACTTGGTGATCTTGTCACATCCCATTGGTTCAAATAGGTATGCTGAAACTAGGGTATAAAGGCTATTGACAGTCAATTGTGAAATTTTCAGTGAGAGATAAATTGTGAAATGCTAAGAACTAGGGGATTCACTATTTTGTTCATTTCTAGACTTAAGAAAGTGAGGTTCTGAGAAAATGTTACTAATGATAATTAAGCTTAAAATGTGTCATGTGTGTAGGTTTTTTTTTCAGTTGGTTATTAAACATATACCAGTACAACCCCAAATTAAATTATCTCTATGCAAATAATTTCCAAATTTGTATGTCTAATCCTTGTCTATCTCAAAGTATAGTAACTCAAAATAAGGCTTTAATTGAATTTTTTTGAAACTCAACATGTCCAAAACAGAACTCATTGTCTTTCTATCCAATCCTTTTCTCTTAAATTTACCTATTGCTATTGTTTGGAGTACCACCACCTTTCCAGTGACCTATGTGGAAAAAAATCATTATTTTCTTACTATAACAACTAATTTTATAGACGGGACCCAAAGATCCTCTTTTTGATTATGAAGAACTAATTATTAGTGCATTAGTTAATAGTATTTTCCTCTTTTCTCTTGTGAAGGATGGGAATGACAATGAAACATATTCGTCTGTTTGGAGTGGAACCCTACTCAATTAGGAGAGTATATTCCTATTTACAGGGTAAAAAGAATCTAAGTGATTCCAGCCTATTGTTCAACTCAGGTAGGACTGGGTAGAGAATAGATTATTTGGTATCGATTGCTGGAAGCCAATGATCTGAGAAAATGTTGATATGATCATAGGTACATCCTTTATCTCCTGCCCCAAATAGAAAAAGACCACATTCGTTATAATATTCATTTCCTCATTAATTGTTAACCAATCAGATTAATGCATTCCCCCTTTCAATGGTATTTAAATATTAAATGACCTCTATATAAGGTTTTTGATTACTCAGAGAAACACTGACCTCAATACACTGATTATTTGCTAGCTGAATTAATAAATTATTAATTATCCAGAAACTGTTTTTCAGGCTTCTCATTCATCTTATATATTTCAGTGTTCCCCCCAACTCCCCAATGTCATTCTCATTTGATGACAATCTTATCATTTCTATCTTTATCTTATTTTATTTATTTATCTTATCTTATAATTATTAAGATATTATATCTTATCTACTAGTTCTCCTATATATTCCCTTCTGACTTCTCTTTAAGTACAATCTCTGATCACTTCGTATCTGGATTATTAAAATAGACTTCTAAGAAGTCACTTTTTTCCAAATTCCTCCTCCCAGCAATCCATCCTACATTCAATTGTTGAGTATAAGCAACTGATCACCTCACAGCTCTGCTCAATAAACTGTCTTGGCTCCCTATTGCTTCCAGAATCAAATATAAAGTTACCTCTTTAGCATTAAAAGATTTTTTTTTTTTTATAATCGCTTCCCCCTCCCTCACCCTCCACCTTTCCAGGCTTCTTTTCATTCTGGTACAATGCACTACTTGCAGTTCTTCAAAGATGATACATCATTTCTAGCTTCCATGTCTTTGTCCTCTATGTCTTTTTGTTTCCTTGGCTTCCTTCAAATCCCAACTTCTACAAGAAGTCTTTTGCAATTCCTCATTTGCCATCCTTTTTATTCACACTGCATGAATTCTATATGGACCTTATTGTTTATAAACTGTCTCCTTTATTACAATGTGAACTTTTGAGGGCAGGGACTTTGTATTTCAGTACCTTGTACTGGGTCAGAGTAGAAGGCTCTTAGTACTTAGTATTTAGTACTTAATACTTCACAAATCACAGATAATATATCAGACAAACTATTGTCTTGAATTTTGAAGTATTAAAAATATGCTCCTGGATTTAGTCTTTATGATCATAACTTTTGTATTCTTCTTCTTTGTGTCTTTCCTAAAACTTAAGTAATGGTATCATTCTGCTACTCAATAAACTCTAGTGTAATCACCTAAGCTTCAAGAAAAACAAATCCAGGAGAGAATCTTGTTTGGTATTTAAAACTCTTTATAACCTGGCTCCATCCTCCTTTATAACCCTTTAGGAATATACTGGGCATTTTCACCCTGGAAATCAGTGAAAACCACAAATTAGGATGAGATTTATGTTTTTCTTGATTATTTAGACCTGAAATGACAGATAAAATATTAATAATTCAGATTAAAGTTAAAGGAATATCTTGACCACATTTTTTAAAATCAGAAAGCAACTGTTAAATATTTGCCAACACACTCCATTCTTTTCTGTGGCACAGCAGTCCCCTTCAGGTATTCTATATTCCATTTACATAGGTCTTTTTTGGAAGACTATTGGAGTTAAGCAGCTTAATCAGGATCATAAAACTAGTTAAGTATCTGAAATTGGATTTGAACTCAAGTCCTCCTGCCTCCCATGCTGGCACTTTATTCACTGAGACCCTGGTTGCTCTAATATAGGCTTTAAAAAAACCAATTCTATCCAAACAACATTATATTCATTATCCCCAAACTTTTATACTGACTTTCTTCCCTAACTAGAATATTCTCCCTTCTCCCCACTGTTTCTTAGGATCCTTGTTTTTTCTATAAGATGCAGCTCAAGACTTAAAGATTTCTATTAAGACCTTCCTGGTACCCACTGAAGCTAGTGTTTTACATTCTAAGATTATGTGATATCTATTCTTTTTGTGATTTTTTAATATATCTCTATATGTATGTTCTTTTTCTAAATATGTATGTATTTATCGATCTACCTATCCATTTATCATTTATTAGTATTTATCTATCTACCTATCCATTTATCATTTATTTATCTATGTCTATCATCTAACATCCATCTATTATCTATCCATTTATTATTTGTCATTTCTCTAATCATCTATCTATCCATGTATATATAATATATACTCATTTATTTATTTTACTATTTGTTCATTTACAATTGATTGCCCCCAGAAATTAATAATGATCATAGCTACAAGACAATACAGAACTATTTTTCACCTTTGTCAGTGGAGAGACAACCACTCCTGACAAAATCATAATTATAATGTGTTGAAGTAAATGTGAAATAGGTCATTCATTACCAAATTACCAAATTAGTCTGACCCTTGCTTTGGATCATTGCAAAGACTTGATTGCAGAAGCATTGTAGGAAATACTCTATTTCTGTGTTATTAAAAAAAAAATGTATGGACCTTTGGAGGAAAATCCTTTTGTCCTCAGATAACCTCTAAGAAACTCTGGGCAACTGCAGTTTCTTGGATTTGGGCATAGTGTGGGGATTGAATTTCTAGGAGCTAATTTGGAAGGACTATTTTCTTGCTTCACTTGATCTTGATATTCTACAATATTATAGGGTTGGAATCATAGTATCATAGATTTAGAGTGGAAGAGAACTTATTTAATCTAACCCTTCTTTTCATAGATGAGGCCCAGAAAAATTGTGTTGTTTCCCAAGATTACACAAGTCGCAGGGGCAGGAGGGCAGAGACAAATACATTAGAAATAAAATTTTTGATTCTTAATCCAACATTTTTTTTCCTTTCTAATGGATGAGAAAGCAATCACTTACTATATTCCATGAGTTGTGGTTAAACTTTTCTTTTTTCCTTCAACAAACAGACTCTGCTCTGGAAGAACATTTAGAAGATCTCTGGAGGAGATCACATTTTAATAGGATAAGGCAATATGTATAGAGGAGAGTGACCACGAAAAAGAGTTTTGTTTTGAGGAGGTAAAATAGGTAGAATGTCGAAGCTGGCAATAGGCATTTAGTAGGATGTCCTGAGGGAAGGGTTGCATGGCAAATGAAGATGAAATAAGACCTGGTTTCAAATGTCAACCACAGTTCTAGGGCATAAGTGGACTACTATACACATTCTCAGTGACTAATTACCTGGGTTGAACTTAGGGCAAGAGCTGTAGCACAAATGAGTGCCTAATTTATCCAATTAACTCCACATGGGCCTTTTTAAACTAGCCTGCTGTACTGATAAGCAGTACAAAAAGAGTAAAATCAATAAAATTAGCTTTCTTGACTATCTTTGTGCAAATCATTACAGACCCCATGAAATCAGATATGGAGCTCTTATAGAATATAGAATGGGGATAGGAAATATAGAATTATAGAATATACCATATCATCTTGATTTGACTAAAGAGGAAAGACAAGAAGTGCTATTTGTAGGGTGAAGGCCACAAAAAAAGAAAATTTATACATGGGCATTCCTCATTATATTCTCTTTTGCTCTTAAAGTGCTTCAGAGATTTTTTTTTTAAACTACATTGAATGTTTATGGCAATCCTGCTTCAAATAAGGGTCAATTGGCACCATTTTTCCAACAGCGTGTACTCACATTGTGTCTCTGTGTCACATTATGAAAATTCTTAATATATTTCAAACTTGTCATTACTTTTTTATCTCTTAAGGTGATCTGTGATCTTTGCAATTACTACTGTAATTATTTTGGGCGCCATAAACTATGCCCACATAAAATGGTGAACTTGATCAATAAATGTGGTGTGAATTCTGACTCCTCTAGTGATTGACCATTCCTCCATCTCTGACCTTCTCTTTGGTCCTTCCTTTTCTTTATTGAAGAATCATATTGAAGAATATTACATAAACTTACTTGATAAAGCAGCAGTTGAATTTGAGAGGACTGACTCAGTTCTTAAAGAAGATTTATTGTGGGTAAAATGCTCCTGTGCTATGGAAAAATGTTTGATGAAAGGAAGAGTCAATTAATGTGGCAAACTTCATTATTTTCTTATATTATGAAACTGCCACAGCCACTCCAACTTTCAGCAACTGCCACCTACCTATTAATATCATGGCAAGACCCTCTACCAATTAAAAGATTACACATCATTGAAGACTCAGATTGAAGATTGGTTAGCATAATTTTTTAGCAGTAAAGTATTGTTTAATTATATACATTGTTTTTAGACATAATGCTATTGAACATTTAATAGACTACTGTATATTATAAATGCAACTTTTATATACACTGGAAAACCAAAAAAAATATGATTTGCTTTATTGTATTATTTGTTTTATTGTGTCAACTTGGAACCACTCTGAGTTATGCCTGTAAACAGTTGTTTCCATTAGCTTTCCAAAAGAGGTTCAGATTTGTATTTTTTTTTCCTTTTTATAGATCATGATTACTATCCTGTCTAGTAGGATGCTAAATGATAGGGTTTGTCTACAAGCCCTAAATTCCATTTTGCTTCTGATACCTGATTTTTTGATTCCATCTGAATTCAGGACATAGTAATCACACAGAAGCTATTTCTAATGTGAATTAGTTACCTAACTTTTCCACCTTGGTGCTATTTTCCTGTGTACTCATTGATTTTTCTAACTTTAAATAGGATTTTTATTCTGAAACACTCTATGCTTTATCATCAATGTATATCATCACACTGCTTCCACCAGGCTTATACCCAGATGGTCTCACAATCTCTTTTGGATGCTGCTTGATTAAATTTGGTCTTCATTGCCTCTAGCTTTTTGCTTACTAGAAATCCTTGACTAGCTCTTTTTAGGGAAGAGTAGATAATGCCATACTAGGCTATCTTAAAGCCTATCTGACTTTCCCAATTTTTTTAGGAAAGGCAGAAGCTTTTTCATGGGATCAGTAAAACAAAATGAAACAAGAAAACAAAAATGAAAATGAAAGCCTTCACTCAGAAATCCCTAGGGGTCTTGTTTCCTAGGATCTTGCATTTGAAGCCTGTCATGCAATTCTTTGTTCCAGATGTCAAATTCTTTAGAACAAAGAACAGGATCCTTATAGCCAGAAGTACCCCAGGATTGTTGTTCAGTAGTAGCTTGGGCTTACTGGCAGAGTTAATTTATTTGGTAGTGCAAGTTCGATGACTCCCATATTTAGTCTCTGCAGTCTATACAAGTCAGATAGTAAGCATTTGCCCAATAATTGCCTGTTATTGATTCCCTGGTTTTTGAGTCCTATATTTCTTCTTAATATAAATGGACAAGTGGGGAAAATATGGAGATAATGGCAAGGGCTAAAGGAAAGGTGATTGTCTCTTTCTCTGACCTGATCCTTTCAATCAAGTCTCAGAGGGATTTACTATTGTTCCTCTATATATTCCATTATCCTGGCCTTTAATATTCATTCACTGAATCTTTAAAAATTTTTTGCTATTATTTTTACCTGTTCACAATCTTTCTTCTTGTACTCTTTTAAGTAATTTTTTAAAATGGGAGAAAGAAGAGACAAAGATTTGTTAGTTCAAAAAGAAAATAAAAAAAATGAAATTATGTTGGTGATTTAGGGTGATTTTAAATAAATTTGGAGAAAAGAATGATTACATATGCATAACATTTCCCTGAGAATAGAACTAAAGAATCTTGGGAAAACCTTTGGAACCACAGAATGGTGATCATGTAATGGAAATAGAACTGTTTGGGACAATACCACTTTTCTGTAGACATTCTCATCTTGTATTCAGACTTGTAAAATATTTCCAATTATTCCAAGCCCACAGAGTTAGACAGAATGTACTGCAGGGCATTTTGAGAGCTGGACCTTGGAGTCAGGAAGACCAACAAGTTCTACTTCTGTTTCTGTGACTTTGGGCAAGTCACTAACTCTATAGGATTAGAGATTTTAGAAGTAATTACTGATTTCCATTGGTGGAGGAAGTCTTTCACCTAAAATTTCTTAAATCAAGGAAATTATATATCTGGATTGTCTAAAATCTCCTCTCTTCAACCCCGCCCTCACTCAAGTGCATATTCAATGTCCAAGAAAACTTTTTATATTGAATATGGTTAAAAGGGCTTTTTTTATTTTTATTTTTTTTTGGGGGGGGTAGAGCTTTTGACTTGGACCTGCATTCAAATCCTTCCTGAGACATTTACTAGAAGTGACAAAGTAACTTTATCTCTTGTCTGATTCAATTTTCTTTTTTCCTTTTTTTTTTCCCCTGAGAGAGTCACACAGCTACAGCTAAGAAGTATTAAGTGTCTAAGACCGGATTTGAACTGAGGTTCTCCTGACTTCAGGGCCAGTGCTCTATTCACTGTGCCTTCTAGCTGCCCCTTGATTCAATTTTCTCATCTGTAAATTGAGGTTAATAATAGCTCTTAATTCATGGGGTTCTTGTGAAGATCAAATGATCCTCATAATGTGATACTATTTGTTAAGCTCTTTAAAAATTTTAAATTGTCATATTGACACTAGCTATTATGATTATTTCTACGTATTCTTTCCTAAAGTATCTTTATTCCATCCTCCTTGGAAGAAAACTAACCATTCAAATGTCTAAATCAGTGTTCTGTAGAATTCTGCTAAAATTGAAAAATATACATACACACAGATAATATATATTGAAATATGTACATGTATATATGCATGTATAATTCTTCAATTTTTCTAGCACAAATATATACACCATGGGTACATTCTTGGGCCTAGAGTCAGGAAAACTAAGTTCAAATCTGACCTCAAACAGTTACTGTGTGACCCTGAGCAAGTCACTTAACCTTATTTGCCTCAATTTCTTCATGCATAAAATGGGGATGAGAATAGCACCTTCTCCCAAGATTGTTGTGAGGATCAAATGAAGCATTATTTATAAAGTGCTTAATACAGCACCTGGCACAAAGCAGGTATTATATACATATAGCCATTATTGTTTTATCAGTATGTATATATATCTATATACAGAGATAATACATATCTATATTTCTATCTCTCTCTATATATATAGATATATACATACACATTATGTAGATAGAGTATTTTTCCAAATATCAAAAAAGATAATGTAGTTAGATAAGTCTTTTTTAATCATGGGGAATAATAAAATTTAGATGTAACATATATATATATATATATAAAATATAACAGTAATAACTAATCTCACACTTATATAGCACTTTACAATGATAAAGTATTTTTCTTTTTTCCTAATAATCACAGAACTCGACTTTCTTTCTTTCTGTTTTTCTCACATGTATAAAATTTGACTGGCCTAAACTGGAGACTTTTTCAGTACCTATCAATGTGCAGGCTGCATGATATAATTGATAGAAAGCTGGTGATCAGGAAGACCTGAAGAGGGAGAATGGGACTTCTGACAAAAGCCACTATTTAAAGCATTGCTGTTAAAGACCGTAGAGTATAATTTCATGATTTTTCTCTTTTTGTCTCCTCTTATAAATAGGTCCCTAAAAACCTTTGAAAATTTTTCTACAAAAAATAATTGTTTTAAATTCCTTCCAGTAAAAACGCACCTCTTACCTCTGACTGCTCCAAATATCCAGCCTTGTATATACAGAGGACACTCCAAGTTAGGTCTAAAGCTAAGAAAGAACCTCAGAGACCATTTAGCTCGACTCCTCATTTGATAGATAAAGAAACTAAATCCTAAAGAGATACAAGAACTAGATTCCTCAGCTTAAAGTTATGCCAGAAAAGCCAATAAGGGGTGTGGGAGAAAACACTCTTACCCTGGTTTTCTTGAGCATGGCAGAGGCTGCATATAGAAAGGAAGAGGAAGGTCCCTTGGAGCAGCTTCATGGCGGTCCCAGGTCTTGGTGTGATGCCCTTCCCCAGCCAGCTAGGGAGTCTTCTGTCCCAGAGAGGCAGGGCCTAATTAGCAAATGGAAAAGGTGTGTTAGAACGTGTCCAGTCCCAGCCCATTCTGACTTATTCGGGGGGTTTGATAACCAGAGGAAATGCACACACTCCCTCTGGGAGTTCAGCAGAAAGGAGATTTATTGTTTCAGTCTTTTACAGGAACTCCTTCTCCCCCTTTGGCAGTCACTTGTGTTTTTGTTAAAACATTCGTTATTTTGCTCTTCTTCAACAAAAAGTCCAGGAAAGGTTTGGAGAAGAAACAAATCTTTCTTTAGAATGGATCTCACAGTTTTTGAACTTTTCTTTTGAAACTGTAGCTGGGAGTAATTTGAAAGGGGGATGCTTAGGAGTTGGGAATCAATTTGAATGATGAGGCTTTTGCCAAATTTTTGCCAAATTTCAAAAAGTTCCATGACTCCTATGCTTCTCTTCCCTTTCTTAACTTAGGGAACAGAACCATGCCATAGAATTGAAGAGGAAACAACTTTTTAGGAGGCAAAATGAAGATACAAGGGAAAGCAGAAAGATCAATGGTGGGAGCCAGAAGATCCAGGTTCAAATCCTATTTCTTCCATTTACTTGTTTAATCTTGAGCAAATTACTTAACCTTCCTGTGCCTCAGTTTACCTGGATGTAAAATGAAAGAATTGAATAAAGTGGTTCCGTATGATCCTTTCCAGCTCAAAATCTATGCTCTTATACTACAAAATTTAGGATTTGGAGAAAAGATCAATACCTGATTGCAACAGCATCCTTCTTCTTAGGGTAAACTAAGTTTTCTAAATGTGAACTATTTAAAACTGTATTAGGTAAAGAACCTGAAAAATAAATAGCTAGTACTCATTGCTTTCTTTTTTGAGGATTTAATATAGATTGAAAAGGAAAGAGAGAAAATCTCTTTAGAAGATGCAGCAGTCATGGTGGCAAATATTTAACAATCAGCTTTCTAGGAGGGAGAGAAAACATGTTTGAGTTTAATTGCATTATTAATATTTCCAATTCTCTTAACTCTGGATAATTATAGACCAACACAAGGAGCTCTTATTTATTAATTTTAAGGTATTAATACTCAGATTGAAAATATCACAATTGGCTCATGGTAAAGCTGGGTTAAGCTGACACTGGGGCACACTTTGTGAACTGGGGTTCTCAACTGTTTTTGTGTCATGAATCCCTATGGCATCCTAAGGAAGCCTAGAGATCCATCTGGTAATCATGTTTTTAAATGCTTAAAATAAAATTCTAAGGATTACCAAGGAAACCAATTATAATAAAGTAGTTATTGGATTATTTTTTAAAGCACATGGATCTTTTCTCTGACAGATTTTTTAAAAATTTTTAGTTGATTTATTTTAATACACATTATTTTATGAACTATGTTGGGAGAGAAAAATCAGAGCAAATAGAAAAAATCATGGGAGAGTTAAAAAACAGAAAAAAAGAAATGAACATAGCATGTGTTGATTTATATCTAGTCTCTTTAGTTCTTTCTCTGGTTGCAGATGTCATTTTCTGTTCAAAGTCTATTAGGATTCCTTTGGATCACTGAACTACTGAGAAGAATCAAGCTTTTCATACTGATCATTGCACATTCTTACTGTTATTGTGTACAATGTGTTCCTGATTCTGCTTGTTTCACTCAGCATCAATTCCTGTAAATCTTTCCAGCCCTTTTTATAATCAGCTTGTTCATTATTTTTTATAGAACAATAATATTCTATTACCTTCTTGTACCACAACTTGTTCATTCATTCCCCAATTGATGGGCACCCATTCATTTTCCAATTCTTTGTTACCACAAAAAAAGAGGTGCTACAAACATTTTTCCACATGTGGGTCCTTTTTCCCTCCTTTAAAATTTTCTTGGGCTACAGACCCAGCAATAGCACTGCTGGATATGCACAGTTTGATAGCCTTTTGGGCATAGTTTTAGATTGCTCTCCGGAATGATTGGATCACTTCACAACTCCACCAAGAATGTATCAGTGTCCCAATTTTTCCACATCCCCTCCAACATTTATTATTATCCTTTCCTGTCATTTTAGTCAAACTGAGAGGGGTGAGGTGGTACCTCAGAAGTGTTTTACTTTACATTTCTCTAATGAGTAGTGCTTTTTCATTGGAACTTCTAAAGGACATACAATGTATATAATACTGATTCAGAGCTAGGAAGGATTTTTAGAAAGCACCTAGTCTAAATCTCTCATTTTATAGATGACTGGAAAGCTAGACTCTGAGGGTTAAGGAGAACATAGATGATAAATTGTAGAAGTGGAATTGAACCCAAGTCCTCTAATTATAAATCTGAAGATTATATCAAATTGGGCATGCAAAATTTAGACTGCCTACATCATATTTGAAGAAATTGGAATACTGTAGAGAAATGTGAGGCAAGATGGAGCAACCCGATGGCATTCTCTGAGAGATACCAATAATACCAATATTATCCATAGTGCCTATGATGGTTAGAACATGGTGCCAAGGTAGTCATTATCATGGTTCATGTATCCAAATAGTGTTTGAACCCATCACTTTTGCTCTGGTCCATAATTTCAAGCAGAATTGCTAATCTCAGACTTTGCTTGTCTGAAATTAGATATTTAAGGGAATTTGGGCAAGAGAGTAATGGCAAAACAGCACAGATATATTTTTTCTCTTGGAAAACGAATTCCAAATAGAGGCAACCAGATGGTATAGTGGATGTGTGCTTTAAGGAAAACACTTAATTTCTGCCTCAATTTTTTCATCTGGAAAATGAAAATAATAGCACCTATCTCCCAAAGTTGTAAGGCTTAAATGGGATACTATTTGCAAATTGCTTAGCATTGTGCCTGATACATATTATGTGCTGTATAAAAGTTAAAAAAGCATATAAAAGAGCTATTGTCTTTATGCATAAAGACTTCATAAGATGTTGGTTCCATCTTGGGTGACAATAGAAGGTTACAGAAGCAAGGAGAGTAATAAAATTACTGAGCAATGCAATTGCTCCCAAACAACTATTGGAAGAAATTCTTCCTCCTCTCCTTTTCTTTTTTTGTATCAGCAAAAATTATATTGTGTCTCTATCTGGCATATCCTGGTAAGTATAAAGATAGCAATATATATGAATAGAGTCAGAGTCAATTTCCAGAAATAAATTGGGGTGTGGCTGTGCGGAATCTTACGAGTGCAGCTGTGCAGAATGCAAGGCTTCTAGCAGGCTCACTTCCTGCCACTGGCTAGTCTATTGTCAGCAAGCAGGACCTGCATTGTTAGGGGCATACAGGCTAATTTGAGGATGCAATGAATCTTTCTTCTCAGCAGGACTTTCCTCTACAAGATAGGTTTAGGAACTTCTCCCAAGACAGAAAGACCTGGATTTGAGTTTGGACTTGATCACTAGCCTTTCAAACATAAATTAAATTAAGCCTTAATTTCTTCATCAGTTAATTTGGGATAATTTTTAGTATTTGTCTCCTAGGCTTGCTGAGAAGATCAAATATAATGTAAAGGACTTTGCAATCCTTAAAATGTTATAGAAAATACACTATTATTTTTTATTATAAAATAAATATTATTTTAAAAGGTGAGAGATTTCAAGTATGTAAAACTCTCCTTGGGGCTAATCTCCCAATTTACACTTACAGGTTGGAGTTTCCAGAGGGAGCGCTATTTCTAACTCAATAGGGGAAACTAAGTTTCTAGTCCTGCCATTCATGAATTCCCACCAATGTGTTTCTTAGTAACAATCTATCAGTCAGCCTCAATTAGCTTTTAGGAAAGATGTTTTACTGAGAAAGTAGAATAAAGCAGTGTTTCCTTTTAAAACTTGAAGACACACTCTTGCACTAATAGACATAGCATCCATGGTAATAGAGTTAGAATACAATAGAGAACATGAATAGCAAAACGTTACTTACAAATGAAGTTCCCCTTCAGCTTAGCTTTTTGATGGAGTCATTTCTAGAATCTACTTCTGTTTATCTAAAGGTTTACCAAAACTAGTCTTTTAGATGGATGCCAGTTATCCATCCTATTCCATTGCTCATCTTCAAATTTTGGGTTTAATTCCAAACAGGTGTGATAAAAAACACTTGGAAATATATTTTGAAATTTAGAATTTCAAAGTTCCTTTTATCATCTTTTTTTTTTTCAATTTGAACCAACACTCATATGCTTCCATCTAAATTTCCTTATGATTTTGTCTAGTTCTATAAAACAGTGTGTCTGAATTTTTATTGATACCATTTTTAACATTTAGCATTTAGCATTTTTGGCAGTAATACCATTTTTATTGGTATCACATTAAATATATAAGTTAGTTTGGAAAATATTATGATAATACATCATTATATTTGAATTTGACAAAACTAAAAATATATTGACTATCCCACCAGTTCTTTAGGTCCTTCTTTATTTTAGTTGTCATAATTTTAGAGTTGACTTTATAAATATATATGGTTCTCTTATTAGATTTTATATAAGTTAATATTGATGTTTTTGATATTGTAGATGGTATTTTTGTTCTATTTTTGTGGTTTTATTACTAGTAAATAAGAGTGCAATTTGTGATGTGATGTTATATCCTATGATTTTTCTGAACTCATCTGTTGTTTCTATTCATTTGGAGGCTAAGTAGGTTAAATATTAAAATTATAAAATTATATTATTGTGTCATTGGCACTTCATATTTTAATTTTAAATTCATTAGAATGTAATGTCTAGAGAAGGCACAATTGCTTTATTTTTGTACTTGTATCCCCATTACAATGCTTTGTACATTTTTGTTGTTCAGTCATTCAATCGTGTTTATCTCTTTGTGATCCTATAGATCATTCATGCCAATTTTGTCCATGGGATTTTCCTGGCAAAGATACTGGAATGGTTTGCCATTTCCTTTTCTAATGAAATAAGGAAAGCAGGAGTTAAATGACTTGCGTATAATCACTAGTAAGTATCTGAGGTCAAATTTGAACTTGTCTTCCTGACTCCAGACCCATTGCTCTATATCCACTGAGTCACTTAGCTGTTTCCACTTTTCATGTAGTAGGTATTTGATAAATACTTCATTCATTCATTTAATTCAACTTGTTCAAACTAAATTCATTACCTTCCTAACTTCTGCACTATTATTCAGGGTACCACTATCTTCTGAGTAACATAGGATCAGGACATAAGTGTCATTCTCATCTCCTCACTCTTTCTCTGCTACCTAATTTCTTGCTAAATCCTATTAGTTCCACTTTAGCAGTATCTCCCATATACTTTCCCATCTGCCTTCTGACACTGACACTTCTCATCACCTCTTACCTAAACAATAGCTTTCTAGGTGATTTCTCTACAGCTCTCTCCATTCCGGTCCATTATCCACTCAGCTACAAAAAAAGATTTTCTTAAAATACAGGGGTCTGATCATGTCATCTCCTTATTCAATAAGCTCTGGTAGTTTCTTATTACTTCCATCATCAAATATAAAATATTTTGCCTTTAAAACCCTTTAAAACTGGCTTTCTTACCTTTTTAGTATAATTTTATAATACCTAATTCATCCCTCCCACATACTCAGATCTAGTAACATTGACCCCCTTTGCTGTTTTTTTGCATGAGATACTCTATCTCTGGATTTCCTGCATTTTCACTGGCTATCCTCCATATCATCTCTCCACTTAGCTCCACTTCCTGGCTTCCATGGCTTTCTTCCAATTTCAACTAAAAGTCCAACCTTTTTTAAAGAGGATTTTCCTTGTCTTTATGCTAGTGCCTTCCTTCTGAGATTATCTCATTATATATATGTTATGTATATTGCATATATATTATATACACACATACATACATATGTAGTTGTTTTCATGTCCTCCCATATTACTCATGTTACAAAAAATAGATTTAAAAAGGCCACAAAGTAACCCAAGAGTAATAAAGTTTAAAAAAAAGTTGTTTTGATCTACATTCAGACTCTACTGGTTATTTCTCTGGAGGTAGATAGCATTTCCTCACCATAAGTCCTTTGGAAATATTTTGCTTTATTGTATTGCTGAGAATACTTAAATCATTCCACAGTTGACCATCATACAATGTTCTTCTCATTTTTCTCATTTTATTTTTCATCAATTTATGTAAGTCTTCCCAGAATTTTCTGAAATCCTTCCTTTTATAGCCTAATAGTATTATATCACAATTATATACCACAACTTGTTCAGCTATTCTCCTATTGATGAACATTTCCTCAATGTCCAATTATTTCCCAACACTAAAAGATTTGCTTTAAATATTTTTGTACATATAGATTATTTTACTTTTTCTCTGATCTCTTTGTGGGTACAGACTTAGTAATGGTATTTCTGAATCAAAAAATATGCATAGATTATAGCCTTTCAGGCATAGATCCAAATTAATCTCCACAGTGTGATAGTGTTCTAATTTCTTCACATCCCCTCTAACATTTCTTGTTTTTCTTTTCTGTCATATTAACCAATCTAATAAATGTGATTGGGTTAATTTTCATTTCTCTAATTAAAAGTGATTTAGAGTATTTCTCCATATACTTATAGATAGCTTTGATTTCTTCTTCTGAAAATTGCCTCCTTATAGCCTTTGTCTACTTATCAATTGGGTAATGACTTGCATTCTTATAAATTTGACCCAGTTCCTTATTTTTTTGAGAAATTAGGCTTTGTTTTTTCAGAGTAACTTGCTGTAAATTTTCACCTTTTTTGTCCTTTGCTCTTTGCCCTGATTCCTTTCTAATCTTGGATGCATTGGTTTTGTTTGTGCAAAAATTTTCTTAATTTGATGTAATAAAAACTATCCATTTCATACCTTACAATGCTCTATGTCTCTTGTTTGGTAATAAATTCTTCTCATATCCCTCAATCTAAAAGGTAAAATATTCAATGCTCCTCTAATTTGCTTATGATATTACCTTTTAGTTCTAAATCATGTATCTATTTTGATCTTATCTCAGGATACGATGTGAATGTTCATTTTGCCATTCTGCTGCTTTCTAGTTTTCCCAGAAATTTTTGTCAAATAATAATTTCTTGTTCTAAAATCTTGGATATTTTGCTTTATCAAATGCTAGATTACTATGGTTGTTTACTACTTTTATTATATGCTACATCTATTCTACTGATCCCCCCACTCTATTTCTTGGCCAATACTAGATTGTTTTGATGATTACCGCTTAGTAATATAATTTGAGATCTGGTACTGCTAAGCTACCTTTCTTCACATTAAAAAAAATCCCCTCCCCTCTAATATTCTTGAAATTTTGTTCTTCTGGATGATTTTTTTCTATCCTAGATAGTATAGGCTTCAGACCAAGTAAATGGCTGAACTAAGACTCAATGCCACACAACTTCTCTTTACTTTTAAACTCACTGAGTATTCAGCCTAGGACTGGTAACTGCTACTCATCTTGGAATACTAGTTTATGTGTAATTATCTTCCTCAATCTGCCCTAGGTTACCCTAGAACTGAATAAAAGATAAGAGAGTTGCCAGTTGAAATATGTTCCCATATCCTACATATGGTTGGGTTCTTTCTGTTTGGGTTGGAACCTCTTCTTGCTTTAGAACATGGACTGATCCTTTTTCAGTTTTTATACAATGTAATGCTCTATGTGAGGGTGCTCTTGATCTCACTCTCATATCTCTCTGCCTGTTTTTCAGTATTAACCTGGGCTGGAAACATAATTCATTCTGATTTCTTTCTTATATTTCCCAATCAGGTTCTAGTCAATTGTGATTTTTAGATATTTATATTGGAGTTGTGTTAGGAAATTCAGCTGTAGGTTCCCTGATACTCGACCATTTCAATTCTATTTCAAAGTAGAGTGAATATTGCAATTTCTGAAGGCCAAACTCAAATCTTAACACTTCCATGAAGCCTTGTCACCTACTCTGGTTCACTTTGACCCTTCCCTTTCTGAATTTCCTACTACAGTGGTACCACACAGTTTATCATTTAATTGTTCTTGGTTTCATTTGACTTTCTCTTGTCTATTTAACTCCTACTTGCTCCTCACAAAATAGAGACAATGTTATATCTTATATCCTTCATGGTACCTAGTACAGGACGGGGAATATAATCGGCTTTCAGTAAATTTTTATTAAATGATCTGATCTTGGAAATTTTTTTCTTTGAAATTCTCCAGATTTGAATCAAAGTCCAGTTGACAGAATTAATTTTATAGAAGTTAATGTGTTTATCAATATGAATTGATGATAGGGTGAATTTGAAATTAAAATGAAAATATCCATGTTCAATAAATTAAAAATAATAGTTCTTCCAAAATTGTCCTGTGTCTCTCTCTTTTTCACAGAAATCATAGAAATGTTCAAAATTACCTTGGCACTGGCCAACAGTTTATGTTTCCAAATTCTCTCTACTAGATTCATATTGAAGAGCATTATGTTTCATAATTACATTATGTATCAGGAAACTGGAAATGAAAACACTAAAGATTTGCAGTTTTTTAAAATAAATTACCAGAAACATTCTAGTTGTAGACCCCAAGTTTTTTTTTTCCAGTATGCCAAACAATAAGTAGTAGATATCCTTGAAGCCCCAAGGTTTTAACAATTTCATTTCAGTTTCTATATTGTGGTCTTTTAATTAAGAACTTCCCAGGAATCATTATTTGCTTATGAAGAACTACTATGAACATTTTCTAGGTGGGAAACCAAACCAAGATTTGAAAGGATCTTGCATGTTCATAATGTAAGGGAAGCTGAACACTGAATATAAATATTGTTTTTCAGTCTATTCTGTCACTTTCACTTTCATTCACAATACAAAATAATACACAACAAAACATGGTAAATACATTAAAGACATGCAAAACAAAGTTCTACATGAGATACAGTAATTATAGGGAAATGAAGGATGACTTCATAAAGGAATTAGCTTTTGGGCTAGACTTTATCAGGTGTGTAATAATTCAACAATTATAGAAGGGATAATATTCCATGGAATCTTACATGTGAAAAGACTCCAGAGATCATCTAATTCAATCTGTACCTGAACAATAATACCTTCCTCTATACAAATCAGTTAATCAACTAATATTTAAGTGTCTACTGTGTGCCAAGTTATGAGCTAAGTGCTGGAAGCAGTCAACCAGCCTTTGATTCTTGCATAACATATAAGTAGTCATCCACCCATTACCTGAATACTGCTTTCCAAATTAATCTATTCTACTCTTATACAGATCCAGTCGTGTTTTTCCTGATGTTAATCCTATATTTATCTATACATGATTTCTACCTATCTTTTTGGACTATATCCCCTCAGATCAAACAGAACAAATCTCATTTCTCTTTCCTTGAAGCTGCTTGAATGTTTCTCTTAAATCTTCTAAACATCCTAAATATCCCCAGATCCTTAAGCCAGTCTTAATATGCATAATTCTAAAGCCCTTCTCTATTCTAGTAGGTTGGAAGAAGAAAAACATTTAATAAACACCTACTAGAGGCCAGACATTTTATAAATATTATCTCATTTGATCTTCACAATAACCCTGGAATGTAGATATAACCCTGGGATGTAGATACTATGATTATTCCCATTTTTTAGTTGAGGAAAGTGAGACAGACAGCAGTGGCTTGCCCATGATCATACGCTAGAAAGTATCTTAGGTTAGAGTTGAACTGAGTTCTGTTTCCAAGTCTAGCATTCTACACACTATGCTCCTATACTACTTCCTAGCAACCTTATTTTGGATACTCTATGCATTATTAATATTCTTTCAATAATATGGTACTCATAAATGTACATAAAACTCTATATATGGTGTGAACAGAATAAAATTATCCCTTATTCTCAACACTGTGTCTCTTTTTTATGGAACCTATGACAGTCTTTATTTTCTTGGCCTTCATACTATTGATTCATATTGAGCTTATTGTCCCCGGGAATGATAGGTGACTTACTTGGGACAAGCAATAAGCTTGATGTAGCTTCATTTTGGGACAGTGATGGCCATATATATCTATTGTTCTCAAAGAGATGTTGGCTTTGGCAAGAATCAAGAAATAAAAGCTACTCTTTACCGTGCTCAGGGTGATATATAACTTAAGTATTTCAACTGTACTATGTTTAATATGATAGCAAGATTAAAATATAACCAGAAACCACAGTGGCATAAGCCTGTGATATTTTTGTATATGCATAGAATGTTAGCAGAAATAAAACCATAAAGTTTATCCCATATTTGTTAATGTATACATGAGAACCAATCAATTTGTGTCTTAGAATTGAAAATAATGGATACAGTGAAGAACTCCATAGCCAGTAGAGTCTGTATCAAGGAATAGGTACAATAAAGCTTATTTTCTAACTGGATAAGTGCAGAAAAATGCCAATAAAAAATGCACAATGAATGAGTCAGCTATTGAAGTCTGATAAGGAACCTTGACATGCATACAACACACAAGGTAGAAAACCAATGGATAGCTATGCCCTATCCTGTTGCAGAGAATGGGCAACTTACCAGTTTACAAAATAACCCCAGAGACTTTTCAAAGCCCAAGACAATGTCCCATAACCATTTACTATCTATTAAGCAGTTAATCAGGAGTCTTAATGAGCTCTCAGACAGCAATAATGGAAAATCGCCTAAATAGATTAAGAAGAAAAGAGACTAGCCTATTATTAAGAGTCTCACAGAACTAGAGAAAAACTTAGAAAATACCAATAAGAATAAAATTATGTATTGTTAACTCTTTTTTCCCCTCATTACCCCAACTATTCTCAAAGAATTCAAAACACTTGTATCTCATTCACAGGAGAATACCAATTCAGATGACAAGAAAAAAAAGATGATTTTAAGTCTAGAGATCATTTTGCCCTAATATTCTGTTGTAGGATAGAAAAAGTATATTCATAAAGGACTGAGATTGCCAGTCTGAGATATTTATGAGTTCAGAGTTACCATTGTGTGATATTAATAATCAGCCATCTAGAGATTTCAGAACTCATGGTAAGAATTTCAGTGATTTATCTAAGGCACAACTGTTATTTTATTGCTCAATAAACTCCAGTTGTTTCCTATCACCTCCAGGATCAAATACAAAATGGTCTGTTTGGCATGCAAAGATCTGCATGACTTAGTTCCCTCTTACTTTTTAAATCTTCTTAAATCTTACTCACCAGGCACAAATTCTAAACCAGTGACACTGACCTCTTTGAATGTTCCATGAATAATACATTATTTCTCTTGACTATGGGCATTTTCTCTTCCTGTCCCTCATGACTGAAATGCTCTATCTTCTCAACTTCATCCACTGGCTTTACTGGCTTCCTTTCAGTCCCAAATAAAATCTTTTCTTTTACGGGAAGTCTTTTAAATTCTAGTGCTTTTCCTATTGATTATTTCCTATTTATGCTGTATGTAGTTTTCTTCAGGCATATTTGTTTGTAGTTTATCTCCCCATTAAATCATAAGCTCCCTTAGGGCAGAGACTTCCTCTCTCTTTTTTTGTACTCCCAGAGTTTAGCACAATGCTTGGCACATAGTAGGTGTTTTATAAAAATGTATTGCTTAATTTATCAAGAATAACAGAAGAATCAAAAATGAAAGGGCTGAACTTACCATCAACAAAAAGGAAATTAAAGCAATAACTAGGAATTATTTTGCCCAATCATTTGCCAGCAAGTCTGACAATCCAATCAAAGTGGATGAATATGCACAAAAATATAAACTGCCCAGATTAACAAAAGAAGAAATAAATTATTTAGATAGTCCCATTTTAGAAAAAGAAATTGAACAAGCCATTAATGAACTACCTAAGAAAAAAAATCTCCAGAGCCAGATGGATTTAAAAGTGAATTCTACCAAACATTTAGAAAGCAATTAATTCTAATACTATGTAACACTATGTGGAAAAATAAATAAAAACAGGAATACTGCCAAATTCCTTGTATGACACAATAGGATACTGATACCTAAACTAGGAAGAGTCAAAACAGAGAAAGAAAATTACAGACCAATCTCCTAATGAATATTGATGCAAACATTTTAAATAAATTATTATCAGTAGGATAAGACACTATGACTAAGTGGTATTCAATATCAGGAAAACTATTGCCCTAATCGACCCTATCAATAAAAAATCCAACAGAAATAATATGATAATCTCAATAGATGCATAAAAAGATTTTGACAAAATATCATGCCCATTCCTATTAAAAACACTAGAGAGGATAGGGTTAAGGATTTTTCTCTTAAAATAATAGGAAGCAAATATAGCTAAAACTATTAGCAAGCATTATTTGTAATGAGAGACTGGATGCATTCCCACTAAAATCAGGGGTAAAAAAAAAAAAAAAAGGATGTCCATCATCATTACTATTATTCAGCATTTTACTAGAAATATTGGCTTTAGCAATAAGGAACGGAAAAGGAATTAAAATAGACAATACGAAGATAAAACTATCATTCTTTGCAGATGATATGATAATATATTTAGAGAATCTTAGAAAACCATCCAAAAACCTACTTTAAACAAGTAACAGCTTCAGCAAAGTTGCAGCATATAAAATAAACTCACACAAATCATCAGCATTTCTATATATTACTAAGAAAACCCAGCAGCAAGATATAGAAAGAGAAATTCCATTTAAAATAACTGTAGACTAGATAAAATATTTGGGTGTCTACCTGCCAAGACAAATCTAGGAACTATAAAGAACATAGTTACAAAACACTGCTCACATAAATAAAGTCAGATCTAAACAATTGGAAAATATTTGTTCGTGGGCATGCCGAGGTAATATAATAAAAAAATGATAGTTCTACCTAAATTGGCCTACTTGTTCAGTGTCATACCAATCAAACTGCCAAAAAATTATTTTATAGAGCTAGAAAAAAATAATAATTCATCTGGAAGAACAAAAAGGCAAGAATATCATTATTATTGAAAAATATCATTATTAGTGAAAAAAAAAATTACAAAAGATGGTGGCCTAGCAATACCAGATCTAAAACTCTAATATAAAGCAGGAGTCATCAAAGCCATTTGGTACTGCCTCAGAATTAGAGTGGTGGATCAGTGAAATAGATTAAATACCTATGACACAATAATCAATGACTATAGAATTCTAGTATTTGATAAACCACCAAACTCTTGCTTCTCTTATAAGAATTCACTGTTTGACAAAAATTGCTGGAAAACAGGAAAACAATAAGTCAAAAACTTGGCATAGACCTTAATTTCACATCCCATAACAAAATAAGGTCAAAATGAGTACATGATTTGGGCATAAAGGTTGAAACCATAAGCAAATTAGGAGAGCTAGGGGTAACTTACCTATCAAGTCTTTGGAGAAGGGAGGAAATTATGACCAAAGACAAAACAGAGAACATTATGAAATGCAAAATGGGCAAGTTTAATTGCATTAAATTAAAGAATTTTGTACAAACAAAACCAATAGAAACAAGCTTAAAAGGGAAGTGCAAAGCTGTGAAAAAATTTTCAGCCTATAGTTCTGATAAAGATTTCATTTCTAAAGTATATAAAGAACTGTGTCAAATTTATAAGAACACAAGTCATCCCCCAATTGACAAATGGTCAAAGGATATGAACAGACAATTTTCAAATGATGAAATTAATCTATAGTCATATGAAAAATTGCTCTTAATCACTATTGATTAGAGAAATGCAAATTCAAACAACTCATAGGTACCATTTGTATCTCTCAGATTGGCTAAGATGACAGGAAAAGATCATGATAAATGTTGGAATGGATGTGGGAAAACTGGTACAATAATGCATTGTTGGTGGAGTTGTAAAATGACCCAACCATTCTGGAGAGCAATTTGGAATGATCCCCAAAGGACTACAAAACTGTGTATACTCTTTGACCCAGCAGTGCCACTACTGAGTCTGTATCCCAAGGAAATCATAATGGCGGAAAAGGACCCACATGTACAAAAATGTTTGTAGCAGCTCTTTTTGTGTGGAAAAGAATTGGAAAATGAGTAGATGCCCATCACTTGGGAAGTGGCTTAATAAGTTATGATATATGAAAGTAATGGAATATTATTATTCTATAAAAAAAATGAACAAGCTGATTTTAGAAAGAGCTGGAAAGATTTATATGAATTGATGCTGAGTGAAACAAGCAGAATCAGGAACACATTGTACACAATAACAGTAAGAATGTGCAATGATCAGTATGAAAAACTTGATTCTTCTCAGTAGTTCAGTGATCTAAGGCAATCCCAATAGACTTTGAATAGAAAAGGCCATCTGCATCCAGAAAGAGAACTATGAAGATTTAATGTAAATCAACATATGATATGTTCACTTTTTTTCTCTCTCAGGATTTTCCCCTTTTGTTCTAATTTTTCTTTCCCAACATGATTCATAAAAAATTGTGTATTAAAAGTTAATGTACATGTATAACCAGAAAAAACAAAATGATTAATTAAAAAAAATAAATAAATTCATGGGGGAAAAAGGAGATCATTACTTATATATGTAAACACAAAATCATGATTATATATTTTGTGATTTTGCGTCATAAATTTTTGTTGTTGAAAGATGTTTTCATGCTGTTTATAATACTTTTATATGTATATACATATATAATACTTTTATATGTTTATATAAATATGCTGCTTATATACTTTCATGTAATCACATATTGCTTATATTCCCACACATTTATATAGCTAATATGTTATTTTTGCCATATTTGCAAATACAGGAATATGCACATAAATTATAATTTAAATTCCATATGTGCTATATAATTGTGTATACACACAATACACACATGTGCATATGTATATATACATCTATAAAGTCTAGATAAATATATATATGCATATACAGATATAGAGTGTAATAATTATTGTTTACTTTTATTTTATCATTGTTATGATATGTTGCATAGTAGAGCCATATAGCATAATATAATCATAGCCATGTCTAATTAGATTGTATGACTCTTGATTTTCTTTTTTTAAAAGCATTTTTACTCATAAATGATGACTCCTTGGTAGAGAGAAAGTAGGAAGAGGGATATAGGTTGAGTTGTGGACAATATAAAAAATAGTCCTCAAATCTGCTTTTTAAAAAGAATAAAGGAAAATTATCTTGAGGAGAAACAAATTATTCTGAGATAAAAGCAGCCCTTCAGAGAAAAAGTACTTGAGGAGAGACACAAGTTCTGAAAGGAGAGGACTGGAGTAAAAACATGCCCTTTAGCAGAAATATGGACTAATTGTAAAGATGGCTACAAAGCCTTTTTTCCAGCTGCTAATTTACATAATTAAAAAAATTAACTTGGAAGCTTGTTTTTGGAAAATTCTGAATCAAAGAACTATTTTGAGGCTTCAATTTTTAATTTTTAAAATTTGATTAATGAATAAATTTTAATTTCTTAGAATTTAATTAATATACACTAATTATTTGTGCCTTCATTATATGATTGAAGGGAGTACCTACATTGATGATTACACAGATTTATTAGCTGAAAGAAATTGTGCAGTCCACACCTTTCAACTTTCAACCCAAATTTTTCTAGTTAAGGAAACTATTTAGAGAAGTGAAATAATTTGCCTAAGGTCCAACATGACCTGAAGTGGGTTTTGAACCCTGATTCCAGAGTCCCTATAATTTCCATTGGTAACATGTTTCTTCATATTGATTCCATTCCTATATATAGCAAGGGATTAATTCCTAAATCACTATTGTTAACACATAGCAATAATTCATGGTCCTTATTATTCAATCCAACAGCAAACCTTCAAGGGATGTTTAGCATGTGTGACCAGGTAATATGGTATGCTTGATGTTTTTTGGGCCAGGGTCATCTGGTTTCAAGTCTCACCTCTGACAAGGACTATCAATTAGACCACAGGCGAGCAATTTAATTTCTCAATGTTAAAGCTAATAATAAATATAAGATTTAAAATTACAAATAAGTTGCTGATATGCATTGATGGCAGGAATTCCATCTCAGTGTTCTATACCAATAAAAGTACATGTTTTGATCAAAGGAAATAAAAATAGCAAACATAACGCTAGTGACTTTGAATCTAAAGAACAAAAATAAACAAAATAATCTTTGACTTCAAGGAATGAACATTCTACTGGACACATACACATATAGAACAAGGGTAATTGAGGAAAGAGAAAGCACTAACAATTGGGAAGGAAAGGGAAGGAGAAGTTTCACATAAAATGGTGCCTGAGCTAAGCCTTAAAGAAAAACAAATTCTGAGAGATATACATGAAGAACTGGAACTGCAACTCAAGTCACTTAATTCCCAACTTTATCATCTTTAAATTGCATTTTCTTTGACAGAAATGTCTAGTTCATTGGATCTTTTGTAACAATGTAATACATTGTAAAATTCAGTATGTTGGAAACAACCCATTAAAAATACAAAAATCTTTTCATCAAACAAACCTTTTAAAATATGTTCTTTTAGAAATTAGGGACAAAAACATTATTAAATTCCTTAAGTCAGCAGGGGAAAGATATGTAGGAGCATGTAATTCCTAAGATCTACTTTACAGAACACAAATAATTTAATAGCAATGAAAGCCTTAGAGTCAATCATTTCCATTTCTATCACTGGCTAGAATTGTTTAAAAATGGTTTAAATTTCATTAAGCTTTTCCCATTTTGGTATTTCCTTATCTTTAATGGTGAAACATTAAAAAAAAAAAAAAAGACTTAGATGAACAACAAAGCCGGTACATAATCCCAGTCATCCTTCCCGCAGATCAGCCTTTTCTCATAGGAAATGACATCATAGTGACCCAAGCTACTATATCTGAAAAAAATTCCAGTTAAAAAGAGCAAACTTCCTCCCTCATAGGATTTTGATTCAGATGTCCAAATCTTATGTGTAGTCAATCAGTATTGTTAACCCTAGCAGCAAAGTCAGGATGTTAGCTGGAATTATGAAAAAGATGGGATACATGTGTGCAAAAATGTTTGTAGCAGTCTTTTTTGTAGTGGCAAAGAACTGGAAACTGAATGGATGCCTATCAGCTGGAAAATGACTGAATAATTATGGTATATAATGTTATGTAATATTATTGTTCTATAAGAAATAATTAGCAGGATGATTTCAAAAGGTCCTGGAGACACTTACATGACCTGATCTTAAGTGAAGTGAGTAGAACCAAGAGAACATAGTACATAGCAATAAGATTATGGAAAGATCAATTCTGATGGATTGGCTCTTTTTAATAGCAAGGTGATCCAGACTAGTTCTAATGGTCTTGTGATGGAAAGAGCCATCTACACTCAGAGAGAGTACTGTGGGGACTGAATGTGTACCACAACATAGCATTTTTCACTCTTGTTTTTTTGTTTTTTTTTTTGTTGTTGCTTGCATTTTGTTTTCTTTCTCATTTTTTCCTTTTTTTAATCTGATTTTCTTGTGCAGCATGATAATTATGGAAATATATATAGAAGAATTGCACATGTTTAACATATATTGAATTACTTGTTGTCTTGGGAGAGAGCAGGGAGAAAAATTTGGAACACAAGGTTTTGCAAAGGTGAATATTGAAAACTATGCATATCTTTTGAAAATAAAAGATTCTATTAAAAAAGGAAGGGATAAGTCTATACAATATCAATATCAACAGCACATTTTCTTGCCTTTTCTTTTAAAACCTACATAGGAGATTTTTATTTGTTGCCTTTTTAGCCACTTTTCCCAAAACAGAAGACTTGAGATGTTAGTTACCATGACAAGGACCACAGGGAAGCACCATCAAATAGTAAGGGGACAACTGACCCTGGAATCTGAAAAAATTCAGTTCAAGTGAATATGTGATTATAGGTAAGGCCCTTGATCCTTCAGTGTCTCTGGCTGTATGATTAGTGTAAGTAATGAATCCCAAGAAATAACTATATTATTTGGATCTGTATTGTATATTTCCTTTGGACTGAAACAAATTACCATATTTTACATAATTATAATTTCTAATAGTGTAAATTCAATATTGTTGTTTTTCAGGCATGTCTGACTCTTTGTGACCTCCTTTGAGGTTTTCTTGACAAAGATATTAGAGTGGTTTGCCATTTCTTTTTCTAACTCATTTTGCAAATGAATATACTGAGGCAAACAGGATTTGTCTGGAGTCATAGCTACTAAATGTCTGAGACTGAATTTAAATTTAAAAAGATAAGTCTTCCTGACCCCAGACCCAGCACTCTATACACTGTGCCATCTAGCTGTCCTGTGAATTTGAATACAAGTAACTGACTATTTTATGGGATTAATCATTCACATAAATTGGGGCCCAGCTATGATTTTCAGAGAAGTGTTGATCTTCATTGGCAGAGGGATCTTTCCCCACAATGGAAACTCCTTATGGCAAGTAAAATTAAGGGTTTGGCCCTCTCCTTCTCAAAACTCCCATATAAGCAAGGATTTTGCTTAATAGAATCAAAACAAATAAAACACGATGATTTAAGAAATTCATAAGAAATTTCATGATGGGTCAAAATGACCCATCCAATTTAGAATTCTTTGCTAGTGACATGAAAATGGAATTTTGTCTTTTTTTTAATAGCCTTTTATTTAGAGGTTATATGTATAGGTAACTTTACAGCATTGACAATTGCCAAACCTCTTGTTCCAGTTTTTTCCCTCCTTCCCCCCACCCCTCCCCTAGATGGCAGGATGACCAATAGATGTTAAATATATTAAAATATAAATTAGATACACAATAAGTATACATGACTAAACCTTTATTTTGCTGTACAAAAAGAATCGGACTCTGAAATATTGTACAATTAGCCTGTGAAGGAAATAAAAAATACAGGTGGGCAAAAATATAGGGATTGGGAATTCAATGTAATGGTTTTTAGTCCTCTACCAGAATTCTTTCGCTGGGTGTAGCTGGTTCAGTTCATTACTGCTCCATTGGAACTGATTTGGTTCATCTCATTGCTGAGGATGGCCAGGTCCATCAGAATTGGTCATCATATAGTATTGTTGTTGAAATATATAATGATCTCTTGGCCCTGCTCGTTTCATTCAGCATCAGTTCGTGTAAGTCTCTCCAAGACTTTCTGAAATCATCCTGTTGGTCATTTCTTACAGAACAATAATATGGAATTTTGTCTTATCACTTGAGTGCACTCTAAAACATCAAACAGTGAAGAATGCAATAAAAATTTTTGTTCCTCTTAATGATACCTTGACAATAAACTATGGAGTTAACATTTAATTTCTTTTTGAATCAATTTATGTCTGTCTGTTTGTCTATCTATATCTATCTATCTCTTTATCTATCTATAGCTATTTCACAAGGCAATTGGGATTAAGTTATTTGCTTAAGGTCACACAGCTAGTAAGTATTAAATGTCTGAAGCTGAATCCTGACTCCAGTGTCCCAACTACCTGTCCCAAATTTATATATATTTTGATTTACATCTTGGAGTGCACATTGGATAAGTTTTCTATTGTCTATTAATTTAAAAAATATTGTAATTAAAAAAAAGATTATCTGAGTTTGGGATGCTTCTGTACCTATTTCTTTACAAATGACATATCCAAAACCAAATGAAATACTAATAAGACAGCTAGCTGTCCTAAATGAGATCAAATAGGAGATCAAAATAGGAAGCAAAGTCGGATGGACAAATTCCAATCTAGAGTAATGAAAACAATTTTAGATAGGCATTATTGAGCTATCAGGGATCATTTAAAATTTTTGGAGAACAAGAGAACTTCCATAGGACTGGAGAAGGGCAAATGTTATTTAAAGTTCTAAAGTACCCTGAGGGATTTGTGGGGCTGTCTTCTCTGCTTGTTGTTGACATGAGTCAACCACCACTTGCAGTCTATTCATGATTTTTGCTTAAACTGAAGCAGTTAAATAGCACAATAAATAGAGCTTTAGGCCTGAGGTTAGAAGACCTCAGTTCAAATCCAGGCTCAGATGTTTCAGAGGGGTCTCTCTAATTCTCTGTCTGCCTCAACTCTTTCAACTGTAAATCTATCTTCCAAAATAGTTGAGAGGATCAAATGAGATGATATTCATAAAATGCTAAGATGCTACATGGCATATGCTTCATGAATTCATGCTCTCCATTCCCCTGCATAGTCTTTCTGAAGAATTTCTCTTACTTATTTCATCATGACTCTCTGAAGCAAACTCCTTAGCTTCTTCAAGTGGGAAAAATATATCAACGAAGCCAACTGACCTGTAAGACCTGTAAGGTTATTTATAACCTTTTAAATATCAATAAAGATATATAATTATTTTATATTTAATTATTGATTAAAGAACAAAATTATTTTAATTTATGCTTGTCTTAAGTTTTTGATAATCCCTAATATTTATAACTAATTGTTCCTGATCTTTTATTTGAAATTCTAAATGCTTTCAATGGGAAGTTTCATATATAAAGATCTAAGATTAAAAGGAGAACCATAGTTTAAGGGCTTTCACAATCTTCCATTTAGCAAATAGTCCTATTTGATTTTTTAACACACAGTTGACTGTCAGTTCATGGGAATTAATAAAAAAATATATATATAAGGGTACAACTAGACATTAAGTATAGAATTAAGATTCCTTTCATGGGTTGGTTGAATTTTTCAACAAGATTACCTCTCCCTCCCACACAACTCGATTAATCAATGTAGTTGATTGAATACAATCATTTTTCTGGAGGTTGCTTTTTCTAGCTGGTATCTTCTTAGATTTATCCTTTCTCTGGACATGTCTGTTTGGAGGGTAATTGTGGAAGGCATTTTAGGCCAAAAAACTGAGGAAGGGTGGGGGTGAAAAGGAAAGAGCTGATGGAAATGATTAGAGGAGAGTTAAGGGATCATTCTCTATCAACAATGAATATAGAAAAAGAGTCTCCCCTCAAAATGAAATACCTGACATATATTAGTCTCATTTTTCTTATATATAAAACCAGTAATTAGAGAGTTGACTGCTTAACTTTCCACTGCAATACTATATCTATTGATGCATCCTAGCATTTCTGAATGAAAATGCATCACAGTATGTACCTCATACATTGAAGTTTGTTCAGTACCACACATAGTAAGTAATTTTATGACTTGACTGATTCTTATTGCAGTCTGGATAGGACAGTCTTGATTTAAAATGGATTTTTTCCATAAAGGGGATAATGCCATCAAATCTGGCCTAGAGGTGAGATAACAGAGGAAAAAATATGACTTTGACTTCAACTATCAGACAGAGCTAAAGGGTAATCTGTTAACAATCTAACCAGAAAGAAAGTTTAAAAATGACTGATGATATCACTAGATCATAAATAGTGGAAGGTATATAATGGTCCTCAAATCTACTTTTTTATTAAACTTCTTTTTACTGTGATGCATGACATAAAGAGAACATTTCTTATTCTTTTCTACTGCTGAAGATAGCCACTAGTGGATCCCTCCTTTCTTTCTTTGGAAATTTGGGTGGCTTCATGGCAAGGAATGCTCAACAGAGTATATGTCATATAATAGTATGTACTAAATTCCACTCATTTTGCAGGAATCAGCCAATAAGCATTTATTAATCACCTACTGTGTTCTAGGCACTGTGCTAATCATAGTAAAAAATATTGTGTGCCAGTATGTCTAAGGTTATTATTAGTAATTATAATTTGAAATGTAAGAATATTTATAAAAATATAAATTGTCTAGATTAGCAAAAAAAGGAAAGTATCTAAACAGACCTATTTTAGAAAAATAAATTTAACAGGCCATAAATGAGCTTCCTAAAAGAAAAACGCAAGAGCCAGAGGAATTTACAAGTGAATTCCAGCAAACATTTTAAGACCAACTAATTCCAATATTAAATAGATTATTTAGAATAATAGGTAGAAAGGGATCTTATCAAATTCCTTTTATTAAACAAATATCATACTGATACCTAAACCAGGAAGATTAAAAACAGAAAAATACAATTATAAACCAATTCCATTAATGAATATGGATGCAAAAATCTTAAATAAAATACTAGCTAAAATATTACAACAATATACAACATTATGATCAGGTGGGTTTTATTCATTTATTTTTAAAGATTTTTATTTTCAAAACATGGATTATTTTTCAATACTGACCTTTGCTTAGCCTTATGTCTTAGATTTTCCCCTTCTTCTCCCCACTCCCTCAACTAGATGGCAAGCAATCAAATATCTGTTATATGTTAAAATATGTGTTAAATTCAATATGCGTAAATATATTTATACAATTCTCTTGCTGCACAAGGAAATCAGATCAAAAAAGAAAGTAAATGAGTAAGAAAATAAAGTGCAGGTGAACAACAACAAAAGAGTGAAAATGTTATGTTGTGATCCACTTTCAGTTCCCACAGTCCTGTCTCTGGGTGTAGATGGCTCTCTTCATTACAAGATCATTGGAATTGGCATTAATCATCTCATTGTTGGAAAGAGTCACATTCATCAGAATTGATTGTTGTATAATGTTGATGTTGCCGTGCAGAGAAGGTCTCTAAGTTCTTCTTATTTTACTTACTATCAGTTCATGTAAGTCTCTCCAGGCCTCTCTAAAATCATCTTCCTGATCATTTCTTATGGAACAATAATATTCCATAACATTCATATACCATAACTTATTCAGCTATTTTCCAACTGATGGGCATCCAATTTCTTGCCACTATGAAAAGGGCTGCCACAAACACTTTTACACCTGTGGGTCCCTTTCCTTTTTTAAAGATCTCTTTGAGATACAGCCCAAATAGAAACACTACTTGATCAAAGGGTATGCACAGTTTGATAACTTTTTGAACATAGTTCCAAATTATTCTCCAGAATGGCTGGATCTGCTCATACTTCTGCCAGCACTGTATTAGTGTCCCAGTTTTCCCCTCCCCTCCAACATTCATCATTATCTATTCCTGCCATCTTAGCCAATCTGAGAGGTGTGTAGTAGTATCTCAGAGTTGTTTTAATTTGCATTTCTCTGATCAATAATGATTTAGAGCACCTTTTCATATGATTAGAAATTGTTTTAATTTCTTTATTTCAAAATTGTATATTGATATTCTTTGACCATTTATCAGAGAATAGCTTGAATTCTTATAAATTTGAGTCAATTCTCTATATATTTTTAGAAATGAGGTCTTTATCAGAATTCTTAAATGTAAAAATGTTTTCCCAACTTATTGCTTCCCTTCTGATCTTACCTGTATTAGTTTTGTTTGAACAAAAACTTTTTAACTTAATATAATCAAAATTATCTATTTGGTGTTCAATTATGGTCTCTTTCAGGAGCTGATTGGTGAATCCTTTCAATGGCTAATTTACCTTCTGATTCTAAGACATCAGGGCAGTTTTCCTTTATGATTTCCTGTGATAATGTATAGGTTCTTTTTTTTTTTCATCATGGCTTTCAGGAAGTCTAATAATCCTTAAATTGTCTCTTCCAGATCTATTTTCCAGGTCAGTTATTTTTCCCAGGAGGCATTTCATATTTTCTTCTATTTTTTTTTTTTTTTTGGTTTTGTTTTACTAATTCTTGAAGTCTTATTGAGTCATTCACTTTCATTGATTCAATTCTAATTTTTAGTGTATTATTTTCTTCAGTTCTCTCTCTCTCTCTCTCTCTCTCTCTCTCTCTCTCTCTCTCGTTTTCTCTCTCACTCTCTCTAGCTCTTTTTGTATTTGGCCATTTAAATTGTTTTGTTCATTGCATTTTTTTCTCCATTTCACAAATTTTGTTTTTAATAAATTGGTATCTTTTTCATATCTATTTTCTATGGCATGATATAGTTTTTACATTTCATCAAATCTATTTTTTAGGGAGTTATATGCTTTTCCCATCGCTTTTTGCACAGATCTCATTTCCTTTCCCCATTTTTCTTCTAACTTTCTTTTAAGATCCTTTATGCAATCTTCTAAGAAAGCCTTGTGAATTAGGGACCAGCTCATATCTTCCTTTGGGGCTTCATCTCGAGTCGATTTGTCTTTAGGAATATCAAGATTTGAGGTCTGTTCTTCTCTCTCACCATAAAAGCTGTCTATGGTGAGAGTTCTTTTTGTTTTGTTTTTTTGGGTTTTTTTTTTGGGGGGTGGGGTTACTCATTTGTTTTTTTTAAGGCTTGAGAGCTGCTCTTAACAAAAAGGAGTGACAGCTGTTTTACTTTGCCCTAGAGCATTTATGCTGATTGACTTCCAGTGCTGGGCTAAGTACTGGGTTCTTCAGGGACTCGGTGCTTTACAATTTGCCTTTTATAGCAAATCTGCCAAATACCTGCTTGCAATCAGGACAGGTTAGCCTAAGAAGCCCACAGAAGATTCCCAGGTGAGTAGATGCCGCAATGCTCTGACTCTCTGCCCCAGCTCTTTGACCCACTCTCCCTATGCTGTGGTTTTGGCTTGGCAGACTGTCCCCCTGTTCATTTGAAAACAGACCTGTTCTGAAGCTCTTTTAAGGTATCTTCTTCTGGAAATGTGTTGTACTCCAAATATTTCTGGCCTTCTTTTCTAATATCTTCCATCTTTGCCTCCTGCTCCTCCCTGGTACCTGTTTCATCAGTAAAGTGACTTTTTCTTCAATCTCCAAAAAAGACTGATAAGTGAGATCCCACTCTGAATGTTTCTGAAGTAATCTGTTGAAAATATTTGCAATATTCTTTGGAAAGAAAGCTAGCCTTGGGAGTTCATCACAATTGATCTAAAACTTCCAGGCTACTCTGAAATTTAATTATTATATGAGTTTTCATGCATATATGTTTTCAGTAATGCTTGTATATGTGTGTCTACATAGGATGTCCCAAACATACACATCTATATTCAATATACTATTATTGCATATGCATATAATTTACATGTGTGGGTATAATATATGTATGATTATGATATTAATAGATATGTGATGTAGATATAATACACACATATAAGAGAAGGTTTCACTTTTAAACAGTTTTATTAAACTCACATTATTAAATGCCTACCATGAGGAAGGCATTGAGCTGGGGTTTGAAGGAAAGCAAAAAGTAAATCTGACCATCTCCAATTCATGTTGTTAAAAATATCTTTAAGATCAAGACTAATAGCTTTCTTTTAAAAAAAACAGTCTCCATTTATAGAAAAAAATTATGAAAAGGCTGTTTCTATCGCACATTGAATATATGCTACATCTCACTGAAAAGTACGTTTTTTAGTATTGACAATTAATTATTTTATATTTTTAATCTTAAAATCATTTTTCAACATCAAAATATCTTGCATTTTCTTATATAAAAGAGTTGTACTATTTATATTGCATATATATATATGTATGTATGTTTATTTATTTACCCAGTTATTTGTATGTTTGTTATCCTATTAGAATGTACACTTCTTGAAAATTGCTCTCTCCCTCTTTCTTTGTATCTCTAGCACTTAATATAGTATCTGACACCCAATAAATGCTTACTAAATGTTTGTTAATGATTAGTTTCCCTTCATCAAATGTGATATTGTTATTATGAGAATTAGTTTTCCTTGTATATTTATTACAAGGACTTTCTTTTTCTTTTCCTTGGGATGGAGGAAAAAGAAAATAGGAAGGAGAGAAAAAAATTCTTGAAAATTGAGAAAAAATATAGAGATTCCCCCTTTAAATGACTTATTCTTTATGTCTGTGTATCTTTATACATATACACACATATACATATATAATGCAAACATGTATATGATATACATATTCAATACATGCATATACACAAACAAATACATACTTGCAAACAGTTTCTAATAGAGAGTTTGTTTTAATAACGGAGCATTGGACCACAAGTCATGAAGATTTGAGTTGAAATTCTGACTCTGAGAAGAACTCGGCATCATCTAGAAAAAGTGACAAGTTCTTTCTCAGCATTTTATTTCTAAAATGCAAATAATTAGCACCTATCTCACAAGACTGTTGTAAAAATCAAAAGAAATAATGTATATAGTAGTGCTTTGTAAATCCTTAAACTCTATAAAAATGCTGCTATTATAGTCATTGTTATTAGATAAGAACTCTATAGAAGGAACATTCATCATTGGACCTAGGGAGAACTCCTTGACTTCCCTTATCTAATGTCTAAGAATACAGAGAAAGCTGTGATTACTTCAAATGACATAGAGAGAACCTGAGTTAATGGAGGATGTTGGTTGTTAACTGAAGAGGGCAGGGAATAGGAAGAATTCAAAGATGGCCCCAGCCATCCTCTTCCTCTCCCCACATGAATATAGTTTGATACAAAACTAAAACCAAAGTAAATGGGTTTTGAATGAGAACTTAGAGAGCTGTCCTAGACAATCTTATTCCAATATCTGCTTTTTAATTGTATTCTTTTGTCCTTGACCACAATTTCTAAATGAATTCAAATTTTCTGTGTAATTTACAAAGTATTGGGCCCCTGAGTAAAATAGACTTGGAAAGGCTTGCACAAACCAGGGGAAGAAGACAGATCTAAGTAAAGAATGATTACTTTGATCCAGATTTCAGGGTTCTACTCAGGCTCCCTAAGCAGGCATCAGCCTTCCTGTAGAGGGAAAGCACTCAGTTCTCTGCCAGGGTTCTGTGCCCCAGAAAGTCTCCTCAAATGTGTTTATGAGCTGCGCATCCTGTCCTGACCTAATGAGATGGGAAACAGTGCGTCAGTTTTGGCTTCTCTTGGTATCTGCAGTGCTCATAATGATCCCACTCTTGGCCGTCTCAGAGGAAACAAAACAGAAGTGTGTGCTTGGGTCAGGTCTCAATTTTCCAAAAGACTGAATAAACTCCACCATTATCTATCCAGACCCAAATCACATCTTTATTGTGCTTGATTGGAATGAGCTCATTCTTTGGGGTCTGGACAAAAATAATGGGGAGTGTGGGAAGATGCTACCCTCAAGCCTGTTGGAGACTTGGCTTTGCATTTCTGTTTTCAATGTCAAATTCACTTATGCGAGAGAACTTACTAAGAAGTTAGCTACTAAATGTGATTTCTTGGGATTATTTTTTTTCTTTTTACAGTCAAAGGAGATAAAATAAAAAATAACAATTGAAGAAGGTAAAATTGCAAGATTTAAGTGGTATGTTTCTTAGCTTCTGAACATATATCTTTTAATCATAATATTAGTGAATCAATAAACAAATGTTTATTTGGTGCCTAGTAAATGTCAAGCAGTGTGCTAAGTGCTGGGGCAGGGGGAGAAAAATCAAGAAAATGCTTGAAGGATGTGACATTTAAGTGGACATTTGAGGAAGGAATTGGAGAGTGGTGGTGCTAAACATTGCAGGACACAGAGAAAAGGAGGGAGGACTTTTTAGGCATAGGGTGGGAAAAGGGGAGTGCTGATGACAACTCCAACCGGATCTTAAGCAGATTGTTAAATTTTCAGAACAGATATATATATTCTAGAAATTGCTAAGTTCTACAAATCAGGATTTGATTTATTGTTTTGTTGATTGTCTAGATTTGAAAAATGATGGGGAAAATATTAATAATACGCATTATGAGTACACCCCACACCTACCCCAGAGAGCTGTTCAACATTTACTAGCACACTTCTGAGGTGTGTGGTGGATGGGATTTCCTGAGCTTTCTGGATCATAATGAGAGTACTACAAACAATAGAGCAGAATCTAAAAACAATCATCAATATTATATTAAAGATACAACGTTAAATTTGAAAAGTCTCTAGGGCAGGAAAGAAAAAAAGGAAAAAAAAGAAAAATAGCATTTATATTATAACTTTATTATATATTTAAAAGGAATAGCAAGTTGTGTATAATAGATTTGCAGTTTCATCTGCAATTTTTATTATTCTATTTTGTGGAAATAGGTTGTTTTATTTCATAAATTAAAAATAAAATCAATAAAAAACAAAAAGTAAAAATTAAATCTTAGTATTCTTATTAAAAATAATTTGACCAATTTGCCCCATATTTGGTGGAATAAGTTTTAGTTAAAGGTTTCCAAATATTTATACTATGATGAATAATTAGACATTTTATCTTCAGGGATAAGAGTGGTAGAAAGCAAGACAGCCTTATTCAGGGAAGTGTGAGCTTTCAAATCAGGATCAATCTCTTAAAGAGGAAACAATAGGCATTTTTTCCACATATGTTTCATCTTCCAAATATTTGCTCCATGTGCCTTTTTTGGCATCCACCAAAAGACTTTCAAACTTTGGTATTTCCTGAAGGAGACAAACCAGAACTACTTACTAACACCTCACAGGGGTTTTGGAGGTAAAGAGGTAGGTGTGGAAGAAGAGAGGTGCTGGTAAATATTTAACAGCTGCCTTTCTGAAATGGAGGCACATTTTTCAGTTTGATTTGTTTTATTAACACTTCCCCATCATTTTCTTAAGTCTAACAACCAATGAAATAACAAACCAAGCTCTAATTTTCAGTGCCAATTTTCCAGGTGTAAATGCTCACACTAAAAACTAATTTAAACATACTCTTGGATGGAAAGCAGAATATTCCTAAGCATAGCTTTAAAGAGGAATAATAGCACTGGGGGCAAATTCAGTTGAATGGAAAATGATGGAGGGCAAGGGACAATAAATGTGGAAAAAGGAGACGTTGCTTAATGTCTTTTGACATTTTTGGACATGACTGGAGTTATCTGTTGACAAAATCATTGGGATTTAAAGATGCTAAGAAACCGGCCAGTGTGTTCAAACAGTCAAGAGTTGAGATAAGACAATAAAGATTATGAGCCAGGAATTGCATTTATTGGATAGAAGAAAAGTAACAGCAGAATGGATAGAGATAGGATGGGATGAACTTTAAAGGTGAGGTAATTTCTGAGTCCTTCAAGCACAGGGAAATCAGATAGTGGATTCTGGAAGTGAGGAGTACAATAATTCCTTATTTTAGTTTTATGGTTTGGGGTGTGTGAGGGAGAACTGGAAGCCTTGAAGAAAGCATTAAGAAGATATTGTGGTGCCTTTGGAAAAACTAGGTTTCAGTGAGTGACACAAGATGGAAGGAATACAAAGGGAAGAGATCTAAGGAGAGGGGTACTTTGTTTTTACAATGGAAAGAGCAACAGATTTGAACCAAGATTCAAATGCTGCTTCTTCCACTCACCTGGATGTTGTTTTCTCTAGGATTCAGTTTCTGATTTGTAAATTTAGAGGGATGAATATGAAGATTTCTAGGGTCCCTTTCATCTATATCTCTATGATCTTGTTATCCTAGTAGGATAAAATAATTATTAACAACAGAGGAAGGATCCAGAGAACAGAGAGCTAGTTCCATAATAGACATGTGACATTGGTCTCCTTTCCATTTCCTTGAACATAATCCTCCATTTTTGGAGTCTGAAAATTTTTATTGGGTGTCCTGCATGCCTGTAATACTTTCAATTCTCATCTCTGCTTCCTGGCTTCCCTGTAATTTCTTCAAAGCTCCTTTTCCCAGTTTTCCTTAAGCTTAGTGCATTAGTAAGCAGAATATGTACTTAACAAATTCTTGTTAGTTTAATGTTTCAGGTTTTAGGGAAGAGCATTGCTCTTTCAAGGAAAAAGTCTCCTTAAAGGACTTTATTTTTTTTTTCTCTCAAAAGTGAAAAATGAAAAAATGAAAAAAAAATCTAATGAAGGAAAAAAACCCACCTAACACTGAATTTTAAGCACAGATTTAAGATGGAAAGTTTTAGTTTTAAAGGAAAGTTACAAGCAACTTAACTTTTAACATTTTGGGGAATTGCATGATAACTAACCTTAATTATGGTTGTGCTCATGCTTAAGCCAGACAGGATATCACAAGATTATAGATATGATAAAAAATTTTCCTTCTCTTTTTAAAACTAAGATTCAATTGTTTTATTTTAAGTCTAGCATTTCTTGTAGTGGTAGAGCACTTTAAATCAAAGAGGATCTGGAAAATAAACTCAGAAAAGTTTAGGAAGTCAGAGGGTCATAGATACAAACTTAGAAATCATGTAGTCCAGATCCTTCATCTTATGGATAAGGAAGGTGGGGTCTAGGGATATTTGGGTAATTTGCCTAAAAGATCCAGAAGATACAACCAATTTCTCCAACTCCAAAGGCAAAAGGGATGTAGTTTTAAGGTTCAAGCTAAGCTTCTGATCATTGTTCATTAATGGTGAAAGGAAACCCGGTTTTAATATTCAATGGTTAAATTCCTATCAAATACCAGTTCCACAATGAATACATACAGAACACCCAGGAAAAATACACCAATTATCCAAGTTGACCACAAAACAAAAAGAATAATAGAAAATATACATAGAAGAATATATACCAGATAATCCAGAGTGAAGAAATTCTCTCATTTGGAGATAATTCAGTTTGGAATTTGGAAGTCCTAGATTTCACAGAAGGCGGAGTAACCTGAAGTCTCTAGTGTAGCAAAATGGGGACAGGGCCATGAAGGGAAACTGCTATCTCCTCCGATGTTAGCTTTTAGAGTCTTAACTCTCCTTTCAGTAAGCTAAAACAGGGTTGGCATTATTCATCTTGTCTCTCCAAGCAGGAAGGCTGAAGCACCTGAAGTGATTGCAGAGCCTAAGGATATTGATGAAACTAAAGAATATGAAGAAACATAAGTCCAAACTTCCCATTTCTCCTCATTCTCACCAACTCTGCCCTGCCTCTCAAACAGGTCTGTGGGACATTGATATTCACTAAAAAGAGAATCCCATACCATGGTCTTTGGTACTCAGGATAAAATGGAGTATTTTGCACATTATGCTCAATTCAAGTTCAACCAACTCATCTTCAACTATTTGCTAACTAATAGAAGATAACTTTTCAGATAGAATAACATTTATATCTCCTACCATGGTAAAAAAAAAAGACCACTTTTTAAATTATAATTTGTTCCTTTCTTTTGGTTTGAGGTGTATGTAGTAAGTGAATAGTTTAATTCTATTCAACACATTGGTGAAATTCTGAAGTTTACTTGCTAAATATGACTTTCCTTATATTAATGCTAATATTTTGAAAATATGTGACAATTCTCTTAGGTTCAACATCACAAGGAGATCAGACAAGAAGAAAAACCCCATATACAGTAAAATATTTTTAAAAGCATTTTTTTATTAAAGCTTTTTATTTTCAAAACATATGCATGGATAATTTTTCAAACATTAATCCTTGCAAAACGTTATGTTCCAAATTTTCCCTCTCTCCCCTAGATGGCAAGTAATCCAATATATGTTAAATCCAATATTATATACATATATGTATATATACATTATTATAATTATAATTATATAATATAATATAATTATAATTATATACATATATATGTATATAATTATAATGCTGCACAACAAAAATCAAATCAAAAAGGAAAAAATGAGAAAAAAAATAAAATGCAAGCAAACAACAACAAAAAGAGTAAAAATGTTATGTTGTTCCCACAGTCCTCTCTCTGAGTGAAAATGGCTCTCTTCATTACAAGATCCTTGGAATTGGCCTGAATCACCTCATTGTTGAAAAGAATCATGCTATCAGAATTGATTATCATATCATCTTGTTGTCATGTACAATGATCTCCTAGTTCTGCTCATTTTACTCACCATCATTTGATGTAAGTCTCTCCAGGCCTCTCTGAAATCATCCTGTTGGTCGTTTGTTTTAGAACAATAATATTCCATAACATTCATGTACCATAACTTATTCAGCCATTCTCCAACTGATGTGTATCCATTCAGTTTCCAATTTCTTGTCACTACAAAAAGGGCTGCCACAAACATTTTTGTACATGGGGGTCCCTTTCCCTCCTTTAAGATCTCTTTCGGATATAAGCCCAGTAGAAACACTGCTGGTCAAAGGGTATGCACAGTTTGATAGCCTTTTGGGCATAGTTCCAAATTGCTCTCCAGAATGGTTGGATCCGTTCAGAACTCCAACAACAATGTATTGGTGTTCCAGTTTTCCCACATCCCCTCCAACATTCATCATTATCTTTTCCTGTCATCCTACACAATCTAAGAAGTGTGTAGTGGTATCTCAGAATTGTCTTAATTTGCACTTCTCTGATCAATAGTGATTTAGAGCACTTTTTCATATGGCTAAAAGCACTTTTTATAGCAGCAATGCAATCAATTTATATTTATTAAACTCTTATTATGTGTTAGGCATTATTCTAAGCAGATGGATAAAAAAGGTGGAGAGGCAGAAAGACAGTCTTTGTCCTCAAGGAGGTCACAGCCTAATAAAGGAGAAAACATCCAAATTGCTATGTACAAACAAAAGATAAATAGGACCAAATGGGGCTAGTCTCTGAGAAAAAGCAGGAAGATAAAGAAAACCTAAGAAGGGATTTTTTGCAGAAGGTAGGACTTCAGCAGACTTGAGGGATGCAATGGTTGCCCATCTGTGGGAGATTAGTTAAATCAATTGTGGAACCCTAAGAAGTTCTTGTACCCCAAGAAATCATTAATAAGAAGAATTTAGAGAAACATGGGAAAACAACTTAAATGAACAAAGAATGGCAAAGAAACCAGCAGTAGGGAAACCAAATATATGGTGACTACAAAAATGTCAAGAACAATAATTTAACTTCATGTAATTACAATGAACAAGTTTAATTCCCCCAGAATTAAGAAACTGTACCTTTTTCCCTTCTCTATGTGGGTGGGAACTAAGGGTAAAGAATATTGCATATGAATTTGTAAGTCTTGGGTAATTGCTTGGGTGTTTTTACTGAAGTGCTTTTTTCTTATAATTTTATAATCTTATAATTTTCTTATTCTTTGTTACAGGGATTGGCTGTTTTGATAGGAGAGAGGAGTTTAGATACATAGACACATAGATAGATAGATAGATAGATAGATGTATTCATCTATGTATAGACACAGACCTAAATATATACTTATAAATATAAGCATATCTACACATGTACCCATGTACCTATATATAAAAATCAAAATGAATGTTACAAATCTTAAGTAGGTTTTGTCTAGTTCTAGTTTTTGTGAAAATTCTTCCCCTCATTATCTGATCATTTAGTATAAGAGTCACATGTTTCTTAAAAACAAAAACAAAAACAAACTTATAGGTATCTCCTGTTTTTACCAAAACAAGGAGCTATAAAACATTATCAGATTTTATATAAAAAAAAAAGATAGCAATTACTGTTGAAAAACAAAACCATGTGGCCCTTTTCATACTAAATGATCAGAAAATAGAACCATACAATCCCTATTTAGGATTTCTAATATAAATTGGAGGAAAGGAACACATGTAAGAGGTTGCTAAACTCTGACTGAGTCATAATGAAGCCCGACCCCATTTTTATAATATATTCCATGCTTTTCATATTTTTAACTTTGACAACAGCACATAAGTTTTTATAAAAACAAGGCTAATGAAAAATTTTTTCATGTAATATAATTAATTTCTTTAAGACTTAAATTGTCCAAAGTCCAACTCAACAAAATTTATGATCCAAAGTCTCCGTTTCTCTCTAAGCAGCAATGCTCTGAGGCAGTGAGATTCCATAGGTTACATAATAATCTGGATATTCAAAGAATGAGTATGAGGTATAAACTTGGTTTTTTTCCTTTTGTCATTTGAATCAAGTCATTTGATTTCCCCCACTGTGTTACAAGTTCCTCATCAATAAAAAGGGAATTAGAATACCTGCCTGTCTAAAGTGGCTTTGCTTTAAAAAAATATTACAAAGACTTACAAATCAATCAGAAAATCAATTTTAATAGCTTCATATTCATGTCTTTTTGATGTAGCATTCAAAGACAATGTGTATTGTTTATTCTTCTTTCACACATTTTCATACATATGCATTAATATATATTTCAGTCATACAATATTTTATACATTTTAACACATACACAAAGCATACATATATATATATCTGTGTGTATATAGGTATGTGTGTATGTTTATGTATATGTGTATATGTATATACATATATGTATATGTATTCTCTGAAGATTGAAGTAAATATTAGAGAATAAAATATATATTAAATATATTACATTAAAATATATATTAAATATATTATCTATATACTAAATACATAGAGAATAAATCTTCTTTATATAAATATATGTGTGTATATAGACATGCATATATAATATATATTCCTTTTGTGTATACATTTTAGTACATTTATATGTATGCATAATATATATATGTATATAATGCATACATATATGTGTGTATGTAATTATTGTTTGTCCTTCATTCTTGAAGTTGACAATGACATCAGGGAGGTGAATTGCAATGTCTGGAAGAATAGAAAGAGAAGGATAGAGAGTCAAAGGAGAAAGCGTTGGGTGGAAAGGCAAGAATATAGACAAATGGAAAGGCAGAATTATTGGAAGCATCAGGGAAAAAAGGAAAATGAAGAGATCAATTGCTAGATGGGGAAGAAACAGATTTAAAATTTTAGCAAGGATAGTCTGATTATACAAATAATGCATGTGAATTGTATTTGAGTGAAGAAGGACTGTGCAGAGTCACCAGTCTCATTTTCTCCTCCAAAGCCATTTGGATCTAGTGGTAACATGTAGATCAGGATGATTGGAAATGGCCCCTGATACAGTGGGAGACCTTGGCTTAAAAGTCAAGATCTATGTATGTTATCTATAAAAACAAAAATAGAAACTTTTTTTTCATTTTTCATTGTACAATTCTTCATCATATGTATATACATATGTATAATATATATATATATATATATATACATATATGTGTGTATGTATGTATATGTGTACATGTATATATAGAATTGTATGATGAAAAGGATTTGTTTGGTTTTTTTTTTTGTGTGTGTGTTTTTTTTTTTTTTTTTGCTTTTAAAAGACTAGATTCTGCTATCTCTCCCAAGCTGGAAATTTAGGGGCTACCAATTTCTAATCAGCAGAGTAGCTTTAACCTGTCCTATTTCTGACCTAAGCCAATTCATTCCTTCTACTGGATCTAAGTTTCCTCTTGGTACTGGATTTAGTGCAGACATCCCATTAACTTAGCCCACTATAGCTCAGATCTCCTAAGCTTAAGAGGTCTACTATCCTCAGCTTTCTTTGTTATAGATTTTGTACGTATTTATTGCCATGTTTAACTTTGTAAAAGACTTTATTAGAAGAATGTTAAGACCAGAAAAGGAGATAGGTAATCTATATTTTCTTTATATAATAAAAGTCAATTTGGAGGAAGATTCCTTATCCCAAAGAGGACTAAAACACTGTTTGAAAATGAATGTGAAGACGTGGACAAGATTCATAAAAGATGAGAAGGTATGGATGGATCATGACCTCCACTATTGAAAAGAGTACCTACATTCATAAAATTATCAATTCATTAAAGGGCCAATTACATCAGCCTGTTCCTTCTCCATATAACAACTGCTTTCTTCATTTCCCTTTTCTTCCTGATGTGGTTAAGAAGTTGGTAGCTTTTCTCTACCTATCATGTTATGAACTATTCAGAAAAGTCATTAAGCAGTCCAATTCGAGATATTTTTGATGCTATAATTCAATGTCATCAGAATCAAACTAAGAGGAAAAGAAGTCATTTAAAGAAAAGAATTTTATTAAACACATTATTTTTGTGGCACTGTGCCAAGTGCTTTACCCATATTATCTCATTTGGTCTTCACAGCAATCCTGGGAGGTAGGTGTTATTATTAGCTTCATTTTAGGAAATGAAGGCACATAGAAGTTAACTTACCTGCCCAAAGTCTCACACAAAATAAGTGTAAGTGTCTGAGGTTAAATTCAACTCGGAGCTTTCTGACTACCAGCTCAATCTTCTACTACTGTACCACCTATCTACCTGATCATTTAATATATACTTATTGAGTTTTTATATCTCCAGTAGAAGGCACTGTGCTAGTCATAGCCTGAATACACAGATGAATAAGATACTGCTCCCATTATCAAGCAGCGCCCTGTCTTGTAGGGGACATGTATGTGTGGGGGTGAGGAAGGATTAAGCATTTAGATAGTGATTATTCTATAGCAGGCACTGTATTTTTTTTTTAAATTAAAAAAAAACACTTCTTATTTAAATTTCACAATAAGCTAATGAGATAATTGCTACTATTATCCCCATTTTAAAACTGGGAAAATTGAGTAAATCAGAAGTTAAATGACTTGTCCAGGATCACACAGGTACTGAATATTTGAGGCTGATTCCAGGAATAGTCTCCATCCAATGTATTACCCATTATCTCTAATATAGCTGCCACATGCAAGATGCCAAAGGTAAAGAAAGTAATTTTATTTGCAGTAACGTATAATTGTAATGGGCCAGAATCCTGGAGAAATTCTTGGAATTGATAATACAATGGTTATCTAGTTTACCATGGTGATGAATAGTTCTCTAATTCAGTACATGTACTTAGTACTTAATATAGTTCTACAGATTGACCCCTATACTATAAGATTCACACCTATGATGATGTAATCACAATAGAGTATATAAGCTGGGACAAACTCAGCCAGAAACATTCATTCCATCTCCCACCTTTGTGGTGGCCTGCAGGCTGGAGCACAACCCCTTGGACTCAGAGATTCATTCCATCTCACACCACCGTGGTGGCTGACCTGTCCTCCTTCATTTCTCCACTGAGACCAAGGCCCATTTCGAAGGCCTCCAAAAAGCTAGTCTGGGCCCCAGGCAAGGAGACAGACTGTGAAGGAGACAATAAAGAGTTTGGACTTTATCCCTGGCTATTCTCGTGGTGATAACTCTGCTAAAACAAATGCTGGTTCAGAAACCTCCAGAAAAGCAACCAGAACATTACATATAATAAAACATGCAAAGGAAGTCATATTGGTTTTACTGATTAAATAACTATTTTTTTATATTTTTCCTGATTTCTTATTGATTATGAAGGTTGGAAGAGCACTTTATTTGGGGTCAGAGAATCTAACTCTGAGTCAATGTTCTGATATTTATTATTTGTCTTACTTTGGGCAAGTCTGCCTCTGTGATTCAGTTTCCTCATATGTTAAATAAAGGAGCTTGAACTTGATGATCCCTGAGGTACCCTTCATCTGTTCTTGTAAAGTCTTTTTTTTTTTTCCTTACAATTTTATTGTATTTTCAATTTCCAAAAAAGACAAACATTTCCATAATGCTATATAATAAAAATATGATTGTATATGACATTGCAAATCTACCACATATAGCTTACCATTCTCTACAAATATGTTATCATTGTAAATTTGGTGAATATATAAGTTAAAACCCTCATTCTTCCAGTTATTGTCATCAGCTTAGTTTTCTAAGAAGATCCCTTGAGCAAATGACGTGGGGAATGGGAGAACTGGATAAGGAGGCAGCTGGACTTGGGTGGGATTGGGGAAATGAGTATAAAGGTCCCCTACCCATCTCCTGGACTTAAAACTCCTTTCCTTACTTTCATTTTTATTTTATTTTATTTTGGGGGGGGGAATGAGAAGTTTTTTTTTTTAATAGTTTTTTATTTACAAGTTATATGCATGGGTAATTTTATAGCATTGACGATTGCCAAATCTTTTGTTCCAATTTTTCCCCTCCTTCCCTCCACCCCCTCCCCTAGATGGGAGGATGACCAGTAGATGTTAAATATATTAAAGTATATATTAAACACAAAATAAGTATACATGACCAAACTGTTATTTTGCTGTACAAAGAATCAGATTCTGAAATATTGTACAATTAGCCTGTGAAGGAAATCCAAAATACAGGTGGGCAAAAATATAGGGATTGGGAATTCAATGTAATGGTTCTTAGTCATCTCTCAGAGTTCTTTTGCTGGGTGTAGCTGGTTCAGTTCATTACTGCTCCATTGGAACTGATTTGCTTCATCATTGCTGAAGATGGCCAGGTCCATCAGAATTGATCATGATATAGTATTGTTGTTGAAGTATATAATGATCTCCTGGCCCTGTTCGTTTCACTCAGTATCAGTTTGTGTAAGTCTCTCCAGACCTTTCTGAAATCATCCTGTTGGTCATTTCTTAGATTCCAAGTATTTTATACTATCAGTAGTTACTTTAAATGGAATTTCTCTTTGTAACACTGACTGTTGGATTTGTTAGTGATATATAAGAATGCTGATGATTTATGTGGTTTTATTTTGTATCCTGAAACTTTGCTTTCCTTACTTTTATAAAGAAGAGTCTTTTGAATGTTATCTAAGAATGAGACTATAGGTTGGAAGGAAAAAAATAAATTCTATCCTTTGAAATTAAGTAGTTTTTTGGAAGGATTTTCATAATTACATCTTTATCTTGATTCAATTAAGAAAACATTTGTTCAGTTCTCACTATGTGCCTAATATTGGATCAGATCCTGGGGATGAAAATATGAACATAAATAGCCTCTGTCTTCATGAAGCTTATATTTTACTGGCATGAAGTAAAATATTCACAAATTAAAAACACCTGTAAAATAAAGATAAACCCAAAGAGGGTTTATCCTTTGAAGAGGAAGAAAGAACATGAGGAGTGGAGAGGGAGTCAGGAAAGGCCTTATTTAGGAACTGTCCCTTGAAAGGGAGCTGAGGTTTTTAGGAGAAGGTGAGAAAGTAATTCTTCCCTTGAATGGGAGTCAGTCTGTGAAAAAAATACAGAAGTGGGAAGGTAGTGTATATGGGTATTATATTACAGTAGAAAAGTTTATATTTTATCCCAAAAGCAATGGGGAGCCTCTGGGACGTTTTCAAAAGAAGAAAACATGACATGATGAATACAATGCTATCCAAAGACTATTAATTCAATAGTTATGTAGCATAATGATATGAAATTCAAATAAAGACAGGGGTCACAAAACAATACATAAAGATCACTGCCAGCAGTGTTATTCTATTATATTTTTGTTTATTTTGTTAATTATTTCTTATATTCTAGTCTGGGTTGGTCTACTGTGGAAGTATTTCAAGCCACAATATGAGCTGTGAATTTATTACCTTTGATAGAGAAGAAGAATTGATTAGGTGAGTGAATGGATGCAGGGGAATCAATAAGGAGACTATTTTAATAATCCAAATGCTTATGTTTGATTTTGTTGAACCAATCCTTGCTCCAGTTGAACTTGAATGAGTAGCATGGCACCAGTTGCATGATGTAGTAGGGAAGGAGGGATGGAAATTTTAGGTGCCCCCATTAATTGGAGAGAGTGGCTGAAGAAGTTGCAATATATATGTTTGTGAAGGAATGCTACTCTGCTATAAGAAATAGTTCAATTATCTTAGAAAAACATAGAAAGACTTGCACAAAATGATGACTAGAATCAAGAGAACATTTTATACAGTAACAGCAATATTGCAATAAGAATGCCTTTAAACAACTAAGTCTTTTTGATTATTAAAAGTACCCAAATTAATTATAAAGGGCATCCGATGAAAATTCTTCTCTAAATGCAGATAAAAACTAATAAATAGAAATATGCATAGAATAATTTTATGTGTGTACCACAGCACACACACACACACACACACACACACACACACACACACACACTCCTCTATTTGTGACTCATGGTAGCTATCTTTAGAATGGATGAGATGATATATTGCCTTAGAAAATTATTTTAATTAGTAATTTTCTTGTTTTTCTTCTTTCTTGTTCTCCTTATCCACAACATTTTTTCAACTCCACTTTCTCTTGGCTGGGGGAAAAATGTTTTTCAGCACACCTTTTGCCAAGATTTGGCAATGGAAAAATAAGCATGAGCCAATATACTTTTTAGAGCCTTCTTAGAGGAAGAAGGGCAGAAATGGTTGTTAGAGACTATGATATGTTTTCCTGGTTAGCAAAGTAGTGGGAGGTGATAGAAATAGAGGAATCAGAATGGAAAAAATGAACTAGAAAAAATGCTTATAAAAGATTAGGTTTTTGGATGTTTGGAAATAGCACTAAGACCATCCTTATGACTCATCTGCTTGGTCTCTTTAGGGGTAGAAGTTTAGGCCTTTTGACTAACTCTACTAGCTTGGTGTGTTTTCAGAACTTAGTCATTGCTTAAATCCCAGGGAAATATAGTGGGGCAGCTGAGAAAAAATGTTTTCTTGGTATCTTCCTGGAAAAAGGAGAAGGCTAATTAAGAAGAAGAATCAAATAGCTAATGACATCCCTATAACCCCTATCCCCTCAGACCTCTAATTTATGTAACTCATAGGCTTTCATTAACATTGAGCATTTACAGAGTCCTTTCACATCTCTCTCAAGAAAGCAAAGGAATATATCAAAGATGGTGGGGGAAGAAGACTTTTGTATAAATGAGGACATTTTGTAGAAGGTGGACAATCTTGCTAGTGAGAGAAATAGGATTGAAAATTATAGGATATTACATGAAATGAGTAAGATTAGTCTCTAAAGGAAATGAAGCAAGAAAGTGTCTTTTGTAATGCTTTTCAAATCCAGAGGCCTGGATCACTGATTTTACAAATAAGGAACTGAATTATAGGGAAGTTAAATGACTTGACTGAAGGTCCCAAAGATCATAAGGATCAGAGGTAAGATTTGAACCAAGGTCTTTTAACCTAAGAGCCAATGATCTTTCCACTGACATTATTTCCCTTCCAACTATCTGGAGCTTGGCACTTTTCCATCTTCTTATTCTCATTACCCTAAAGTTAGGTGGAAATACACTGGTCATTCATCTTTGTAGAGGTAAGTGATCAGTGCCTATTTTGACCCATAACATAATCTCAACTGCTGATGTCCCCAGAATATTTGCTAAATGTTTACAGACTGAGGCAGTGAAGAATAATTGGCTAGATTTCCATGAGAGATGAAATGTGGCCAGATAAAAAAATAACATTGACATGGTACCTTTGTACTGCAGTAGTATAAATACCCAGTCCTGTCTTAACACTTCAGCATTGCATAGCAAGACATGCCCAAATATCATTGGCAGATCTATAAGCCCAGACAGTATGCTTATAATCTTAAATTTAACCTTTCTTGGCCTTAGTTTCTTCAACTGTCAAAAGAAGGGAGTTTGGATTCAGGGATTTCAGACACCTTCCATGAGCCCCTCAGTCTTCAGTCTCCCTAAAGGATGGAGGATTCCCCCTATTATAGGGGAGGATAGAAAAATCACTCTATGGATGATCCATAATGATACAGAAGAGGGACCATAGGCACACAAAGGGAGCATTTGTATGATGGCTTCACCTTGCCCTGCCCTTTGCTTATAGAATAAATGAGAATTATATTATTTGAGATATTGCACCATCTATCCATTTTGTCTTTGAGATTGAGAAAAGGAAAGTTATGGAAAACAAATAAGGATATCAATGTTATAAAGTCTCAGATACCTTAAAGGAACTCATAGTCAAAATGGTGGCCACTTAGGACAAGGACATATTGCTAAATTATAAAATGGGTGCTATGGAACTAAGGACCTTTTCAGAAAAAACAATATCCTAAGTACTGTCCTTCATGCAAGCTAGACTAGTTTTTTCTTTGTATATAATTAAGCCATCTTCAAGATTTAATTTGCTCAGTTGACTCCTGGTTGGAAAATTAATGTACTTTTGTGGTCACCTGGGTACAAAACAGCCATGATAACATGAGCTACAATGCCTCCTTCCAGTTTATCACTACTGATCAGCAGTATAAACAATGCTAGGAAGTGGTAGGGATAGCTAAGTGGTACAGTGGATGGAGTGCTGGTTCTGGAGTCAAGAGGTCCTGAGTTAAATCCAGCCTCAGACACTTATTAGCTGTGTGATCCTAGGTAAGTCACTTAACCCTATTTATCTCAATTTCTCATCTGTAAAATGAGCTGGAAATGGAAATGACAAACCACTCCACTATCTTTGCCAAGAAACCCCCTAATGGGATCTCAAAGAATCAGACATTACTGAAATGACTCAACAAGAAAGGAAGCCTTGCTCAGCTAAATCAATACCTTATTCTAAATGAATATCCTTTTCCTGCTCTTAATGTCTTCCCTTACTATGACCAAAAAACCTCTTTTTGGTAACTGTTACATAAATTAACAGTTCATTATTCATTTTAATTTCGAACTTAAAACTGACCTGAGTCAGTCTAGCCCATGAATGATACCCCTAACAATGCTATTTCATCCAAAATTATGTTTTTCTGGATGCAGTTTGTTGTCATATGTCTATAGATATCTCAGGTTTAGGCTGATGATCTGACACCTCAAGATTCAGGAATTATATCAATGGAAGATCTGGCCACCAGTAAAATATTCAGGATATATTGGCTCAAATTCTACCACTCTAATATAGTCCAGATCCACTGCAGTGACAGCTAACTCCCTCCAGTGCCTGATTTCCCATTCCTTTTTCTTTCTTTCTTTCTTTCTTTTTTTTTTTTTTTTTTTTGAGTGCTCTGATTTCCTGCTGTTATCTTGGATGGTTCTGCCAATGAGTGGTATTTTGTAATTCATAGGCTCAGAGATAAACAATGGAAATCTGATCCAAAGGCTGTCTAATAATAAAGAAATGCAGACTGTAAGGAAAGACCTTAAGATGAGCCAAAATATACCCCCAATATTCTAGCCAGTAAATGAATCAGAACTTCTGCCTTACAGATATCTTTTTCCTGTTTTCCATGTTTCCAGTATTTGCCAGTGATATAAAAGAATAAAATATTTCCCCATGTATCTCCTGATATTCATTTTCCTAGTGATTATATAAGTTAAAATTAAATATCTTGACTGTTTAAAAGGTTTTTTGAATTATGAATTTGAATACACAGATTGCTTTAAAGTGTTCATCATTTCTCCCACTCACAGTAAACTGTAATTTGTTCTCTCTCAAGACAAGTCATTATCCAAGATTTTTACTATCTATCCATCTCTTTCCATGGACCTTCCAAGTTCTTTCAAACAAGTAGATAACATTAGAATTTTATTGCTCTATAATCCATCTAAGTTATTGTGTTCTTCAGCTAAAAAATGTCACTTGGTTTGCTTTCCTTTAATAGGAAAGAATGGCATATCACTTAAGATTCAAAATGTTTTCTATTCAATGTTTGCCTCTAGTCCAGTCATCATACCCACCACAACCCTGGGCTTTATCTCTGTGGTCTCTGCTCTCATAGGGGAGATGTTAGTTTTTCTTGCCCGCAACTAGGGCTCTACATTACTTTACCTTCATTTCTACATCATAGAACATAAATAGGACCCCAACCTATTTTCTATTTCCTTTATAGGTACTGTCTTTCTTATTAGAATGTAAGTTTCTTGAGAATTCTGATTTTTTTGCTTGTATCTGTACCCTGAGAGCTTAGCTTAATGCTTGGCAAAGAGTAAGGATTTAATAAATAAATCTATCTACTATCCATTTACTGTTTCTTTGTCTTTGTCTCTGACTCTTTGTGTATGCGTGTCTCTATCTCTGTCTTTCTTTTTCTCTCTGTTTCTGTCTTTCTTTTACTCTCTTTCTGTGTGTTTCTCTGCGTCTCTCTTTCCTATCTTTCTATCATCTATATATCATCTTTCCTATCTTTCTATCATCCATCAAGTAATCAGTATAGTTCTTCAGTTATCTACACCAGGGAAGCCCACTCTGTTTAGTGGAGGAACAAAGGACATTTGAGACAAAGGTGCTAGATGATTGTCTTAACATTCACAAATATAAAGATGACCAAAAAGCCATGACTTCCTATTCCCTTTAATCCCTGGCATAGTAAGTTTCAGGAATATAGGGACTGGAAGCTAGTTAAAGAAAGATATTTCACCTTCTGAAAAAGTTCAAATGAAATTAAAAAAAAAAAACAAAACAATCAAATAAAAAGCAAAGCAGGTACCCAGAATCACCAAGTATATTTTTTTTCATAAAAACAACTCTTAGTTTTATTTATTATTTAAATAGTTTTCTTATGTTTAATTTCATTAATCTCTCTTGTTTTTCAGAATTTCTAAGATGGTACTTAATTTGGATTTTTAATTTGTTCTTTTTCTAGTTTTTTAACTTGTATGCCCAATTAATTGATCTCTTCTTCCTCTGTTTTATGCACCTAAGCATCTAGAGATATAAAATTTCCCTAAGAACTGCTTTGTCTATATTCCATAAGTTTCATTCTCTTGGGTGAAATTATTGATTATTTCTATGATTTGCTATTTGAACCCTAATCAACCCATTCTTTAGGATTACATTATTTAGTCTAATTAATTTTTGGCCTATTTTTCCATGGCCCTTTTATTACATGTAATTTTTATTGCATCATGATCTGCAAAATATGTATTTACTATTTCTGCCTTTCTTCATTTGAGTGAAAGCTATTTATGCCCTAATATAAATCAATTTTTGTGTACTATTGAAAAGCAGGCATGTTCTTTTCTATTCCCATTCAATTATGTTAAGATATCTATCATACCTAACTTTTCTAAAATTCTGTTCATCTCCTTAGATTCTTTCTTGATTATTTTATGGTTAGATTTATCTAGTTCTGGGAGATGGAGGTTGAGATTTCCCACTAGTATAGTTTTGCTTCTTATCTCTTCCTGCAATTCATTTAACTTCTCCTCTAAGAATTTTGATGCTATACCACTTGTACATCATTACATTTAATGATTTTACAAATTTCCAAGTCCTTGGTGACCTTTTCTCAGCCCAGACCATATGAAAATCTAGGATTTTGTTCTTTATTCCTAAAGTATTGTGAATTTATAAAGGATTCTAAACATACATGTGTATATATATATATATATATATATATATATATATACACACACACATACAATGGCACATGAGCCAATGATGTGCATAAATACAATGTCATATATAATTTGAAACCGTCATTTCTGCTAACAAAAAGAACCCTTTAATTCCAAAAACAAAAACAAAATCCTCTTATGTTCAAAGTCCTTTCAGAACTATCCCCCTGAACATACATATATTCTTTATATTCTTCTTATACCTTCCTAGCCACCACATACTTTTCAGTCCAGTAAAAATGACCTATTTTTTTCCAGGGACAAGATATGCCATTTCTTTTCTCCAGGTATTGTCTCTGGCTATCCCCTATGCCTGAAATGCTTTTCCCCTACAATTCTGCCTCCTGAATTTCTTGGGCAGGAGCTGTCTTTAATCTTTCTTTGTATCCCTAGTAGTTGGCACACTGCCTGATACATTAGGTGTTTAATAAATGTTTATTCTATGATTCATTGGCTACTTTGCTTTACAATGGTTCCCATTCATATCAACTGAAAAGGTATTTATTGAGGGTCTATGAAATATATGCCCTATGGAAACAATGGGAGATATAAAAGAAAATGATTCTGTCAGAGCCATAGTTCAACTTTAATGCCAAGAAGGACAGAGTATATAGAAAAGACAGGTAGTTGAAAAAGAATTATGAGTAGCAGTGTCATTAAAGATATGTCTTGCAAAACCAATGTAATCAAGATTATAAGGGAAGCAGAAAGATAGGAAATAATTTTTAAAGCCAGTGTTTCTGATAAAGACCTCATTTCTAAGATATATAGAAAACTGACTCAAATTTATAAAAATACAAGTCATATCCCAATTGATAAGTGATCAAAGGGTATGAATAGACAATTTTCAGATGAAGAAATTAAAACCATTTCTAGTCATATGAAAATGTACTCTAAATCACTACTGATTAGAGAAATGCAAATTAGTTCAACTCTGTGGTAGTACTTCATATCTCACAGATTGGCTAAGATTACTGGAAAAAGATAATGATTGATATTGGAGAGATGTGGGAAAACTGGGACATTAATACATTGTTGGTGAAGTTGTGAATTCTGGAAAGCAATTTAGAACTAAGCCCAAAGGACTATAAAACTGTATTCTTTTTGATCCAGCAGTTTCATTATTGAGTCTGTATCCCAAAGAGACCATTAAAGAGGTAAAAATGTTTTGTAGTACCTATTTTTGCAGTTATAAGGAGCTGGGATTTGAGTGGGTGCCAATCAGTTGGGGAATGGCTGAATATGTTGTGGTATATGAAGTTAATGGAATATTATTAAATGATGAACAGGCTGATTTCAGAAAATCCTGGAAAAACTTACATGAACTGCTAATGGGTGAAATAAGTAAGAACACTGTACATAGTAACTACAAGATTATGTGATGATCAACTGTGATGGATTTGTCTTTTCTCAACAATGTAGTCATTCAAGGCAATTCCAATGGACTTGTGATAGGAAATGACATTTGAATCCAGAGAGAACGATGGTGACTGAATGTGGATTGAAGCATGTTATTTTCATCTTTTAAATTTTTTTCTTTTTTCCATATTTTCTCCCTTTGCATATGAGAAATATGGAAACATGTTTAAAAAGATTTTACATATTTAGCCTATATCAGATTGCATGCTGTGTTCAAGAGGGGAGAAGTGAGGAAGGGAAGGAGAAACATTTAAAACACAAAATTTTATACAAATGAAGGTTGAAAACTATCTTTCCATGTATTTATAAAAATGAAAGACTATTGAAAAATTCAAAAAATATGTTTTGAAACTTTATACTTAAAAATAATCTCACTTAACACAGTATTATTAACATAATTTTATAAGCTATCAATACCTATGTATGTTACATTTTTATTTTGTGTTAAAGATCAGTGCACATATTTATAAAGCATTGTTTCATTAAAAGAACACAATGAATAAAACATAGCAAAGCTTCCTAAATTATGGGTTACAACCCCATATGGTATCTTTGATTTGTATGCCTGTTTTGTATACTTATATATCTGGGGTTATGTGAAAGTTCCTTGAGTGAAAAGAGGTCTCCAGTGGGAAAAGTTTAAGAAGCCCTAAAATAAAGTAAATAAGTAAATAATACCCTCACTTAACCCCAACAATAGATTGTATTACATTTGCTTTTGAGAATTCTCAGGACTACCAGAAAGAAAGGAGTATTGTAATGTGAACATTGCCATCTGCCATAACAATGATTGAGTGATAGGGGCAAAAACAGCATCTTCATTAACTCTGAACTCTTTGAGAATAGGGACTATTATGTGTGTGTGTGTGTGTGTGTATGTATGTACATATATATGTGTGTGTGTGTGTATATATATATATATATATATATCCATTCTTTGTATCCCCAAGGCATATAAATGTTTATGTAAAAAGTAACAATGTATGACTGTGAAAGTTAGATTATAATTAGTTCTGCAAAATTGATACTTCTGTGGTTCTGAAGACTTTTGAGAGTCTTTTAGACATGAGGGATGTTGAAGCAATCAATACTTAAAGAAATTAATTTAGACTATTCATTGAAACATCAAATTCTAAAGTTTAAACTTAAACATTTTGGTCAAATAATGAGAAGACAGGACTCATTGGAAAAGACTGATATTGAGGAAGATTGAAGGTAAAAGAAAAAGGGACTGGTAGAAAATGAGATAGATAGTGTCATGGAAATGTGTTTATGAATTTGAACAGAATTTAAGAAATAATGGAGGATAAAAGAACCTGGCATGTTGTACTCCATATGGTCACAAAAAATTGGACATGACTGAACAAATGAACAATAATGATAGTTGTGATTCATTATTTCATACTTACAAAGAATTCCCAGGTGAGAAAATTCTCTCTACCAATGGTCTTTTTCTGTAATAAATAGTCTAGGAAAATTGCCTGATATTTGCCTGAATCCAAATATAATCTCAGATACTTAATAGCTGTACTATGAGACCTTGGGCAAATCACTTAATTGCTGAGAGGAAGAGAGAGAAACAGGGAGGAAGGGAGGGAGAGACAGAGATAGACAGAGACTGAGACACACACACACAGACAGAGTGACAGACAAAGACACACACACACACACACACACACACACACACACACACACCGAGAAAGAGAGAGAGAGAGAGAGAGAGAGAGAGAGAGACAGACATACAGACAGACAGAGACAGAGAGAGGCCAGAGCCAGAGAATTATCTAGAGGTTAGAACTCAAGATTTAAGGTATTTTCTCAGGATCCCACAGCCAGTAAACATCAGAGGCAAGACTTCAACCCAGATATTCTTGGTTTCTAGGATGAATTTCCATCTATTCCAGCTCTCTACCTATGATTAAATAATATAAATATCATTTGTATGAATTCTCCAAACATTTAAACCTTGCACTAATTGTCATATTTAGCAAAATTTTACTCCTTTCTTCAAGGATTAGACAATTTGCCCTAAAGCAAAAAAATTAAGCAAATGAATAAAAAGAAAGGTTAGCTTAGACAGCACTATATTATGACTTAATCATAGCTAACACACATACACACCACACACGCACACACAGTCAAGTTTGAAAGGAGTGAAGAGTGACTGAATTAGACCCAGTTAGAAGTCCATTATAATAGTCCAAATAAGATGTTATGATATCCTGAACTGAACTAGGGTGACAAACAGGATTTTGAGGTTTCAGACCTGAATGACTAAGAGACTGATGTCATCAAGAGAGAAAAAGGAAACTTAGGAGGAAGACCTTGAAAGAATGAAGATGAGTTCGGTTCTATATACATACATACACACACACACACACACACACACACACACATATATATATGTATATGTGTATATATATATATATATATATACATGTTGAGCTTGAGATATCAATGGACCTGATGGAGTTCTAGTAGCGGTCAGAGAGTCATGAACCCAAAATATTAAGTGGCAAAAATGAAAGTTTATTGTTGGATGAGAAGTCAGCTTTGCTAGGAGACTGACTTCCTAGTGGCAAAATCCTATTATGGAAATGGAGACTGGCACTAAGAATAGAATGTTTTCTCAGAGGTCTTGGCAGCTATGCCAAAGAAGCAAAACATACTATGTTGGACATTCTGCAAAGAAATGAGTGAACAGGAACCTACTTTATGAGCAGATCTTGACGAGGGGCTGGGGGCAGTTTTCAGACCAAGACCTTTTTTTGAGAATCTGAAATTTCCTGAAGAAGTAGCACTCCCAAAAGATCAACAGAATGCTTTTGACCAAGATTTCCAAATGAATGGTGATGTTTAACTTGTCTGGGGAGATATGCTCTTTCTCAGACTCTATGGAGTCTGGCAGACCAGGAACCATAGGAGACAGAATTTCAAAGTGTTAATTTTACAGATCAAAAAGGAACAGTTTCACACGCCTGTCAGAATTATATGTGTAGATATTCAATTGGCATATGAAAATGCAGGGCTATAATTCACAGTAGTGATTAAAGATAGAGGCACTCTGGTATTACCTTTAAAGAAATGGTAAGAGAAATCGCATCAATAAAAGAGATTGCTAAATCACTGTGAAAATGGCTCCTACAAATACAAGTCAAATTCACTGGCCTATTGTCTGAAGACTCTATTTCCTTTTATGAAAATTAGGACTTCCTCCTTACAGGCCATTTTTAAAAACAATCTTGTCAACTTATTTTTTTCCTGGACTGGAGAACATGCCCTGAAAATTTTAACTCATTAATTTCTTGAACTCCTTTTCTAGTCCCCCCCCCCCACCATGATGCATGTTGATTGCTTCACCAAATCAGAGCAAACAAGGATAAAAAAAAAATAAGACCCCAGGATATGACAGCTATAAGTGGAAGGTGAAAGTATTCAGAAGGAAAAAGTAGACAAGAATGTGACATTCTGCAGAGAGTTCAGTGAGAATAAGAGAATAAGGGGTATGGGAGACCACTGGATTTGACAATTAAAAGATTATGATGAATCCTCTTTCTTATTTCATCTTCTGGCTCTTACAAAAACTTGCCATCTCCTAGGTGATAGGGTTCTTGGACATTCCTTTCTATCACTGGTTCCATCTCCTCTCAAACTTCATGGAATATGGAATACTAATCCTGGTGGGATAGTCAAAATGTTCCTTGTTCATCTCTGCCCCTTCCAGCCTCTCTCCCTTAGTGTGTGTGTGTCTGTATGTATATATGTATATATACATATATGCACATATATTTTATTATATGTTTTACATACATATTGCTGTAATAATGTATATTTTATATATAATATGTTATATATATTACTATAATAACATATATTGACTATATACATTTACTACATATATATGTACTATATATATATAATTCAATAGCTTCTCTTTTTTTGAAGTGCACTATTTCAACCCAGTACAAATATAGTTCCTGAATTGTTCTCCCTAATATCTCAAGCATTGCAGAATCTGGTTTATTGTTTTTATTCTCCCTGCTTTATACTAAAAGCCTTCAACATAATTGTTGATTTTCCCTTCCTATTGCAGTGTGGAACTCAAATCAGGATCCCTGGGGTCTGAAGATGTAAGGTTATCTGTGTTTAATTGTATTTTTATTCATCTTGTTAAATTTGCTCATTATATTTTAACCTAGTAAACGCTTAAGTTAGACACCTCTGCCCTAAGACATCTTAATTCCTCCCCAACAATCCCTCTGCTTCTTCAAATACTATAACTTATACTTCCATTCCACCTGAGTCCTATGTAGCTGTGGTCAAATCCTAGGATTTGTCATTATCAACAATTGTTCCACTTCCAAGACAAGAACAAAACCCCTGGATCCTTTTCTCTCATTTGATGATCTTATCAGCTCTTAGATTTGATTATTTCTAGTTAGATAACTCTATACTTTGCAATTAAAACCTATTGGATTTCCCTCTATGGTATAGCCAAGTCAGCCTTCTTTCTCTTCTTAATATGTAGTCCTCCTAGAAAAAGTTAATGATTTCTTTGAATCTTTTCAGTGGCTGTTATATAATCCTTATCTGTCTTCAATATGCACCTTGATGGGCATCATCTTCCATATGAACTTTTCCTAACTTCTTAATTGTTCATGCTCTTCCTTCAAAATTTCCTTGATTTAACTATTACTTCATATTTATTTGAATTTATTCTTTCTATGTACTTATGTAAAGTGTTCCTCTGTATATTTCATATATACTGGTTATATATACTTGTATAAAATATATATGTGTGTGCATACATATTTTTTCTATGTATATATATACAGAAAATACATATGTATATGTTTTCTACATTTATACATATATTTGTTAAATGTACTTGTAAAAAGCATATAAATATTCTATGTCTAATAGATTGCATATTCCATAAATGATCCACATATTGTATCTATATTATATGTGTCTATGTGTATGCAGAGAGAGTAAGAAAGTAATATAAATATATGCTTTCTCTCTACATACATATAATTTCCCCCATTAGAATCATTAGAATTTAAACTTCTTCCAGCAGGGATTTTGTATATTGTATCCTTGTTGCCAACCATCTCTATTCCTCTTCTTAGCAGTAGTCCACATCACCTATTGAACATTTCCAATGATAAGTCCCATAGACATCTCAAACTAGACATTCCCAGTGTCTCCCTCCCTCTGAAGTCCAAACTCAGCTTTCTTTTGAACTTTTCTCTTTTTCTGATTTTATTTCTGAAATTCTCTACTATGTAGAACAATACCATTGCTTGAGTATGTCAGATCTTCAATATTGATTTTCCCTCCCACTTATCTATCATATTCAAGCAGTTCCCAAAATGTTTTTGTTCTGTTGCATCTGTCTTCTCTCTCCTCACACCCAGTTAATTCATTCACCTGAAATATTGCAGTGGCCTTCTAATTGTTTCCTATCTTTTTTTTTTTTTGGGGGGGGGGGAGTGCAGCAAGATGCTTTTTGATGGCCAAGTGGAGTTCTTCAAATTCAGATCTAATCATGTCAGTCTCCTATTCAACAAACCTCAGTAACTTACTAGTTCATCTAAAAATAAAACAGGGACTCTTTTTTTGGTTGTTTCTTTTCCTAAAACACTTCACTAATCTTCCCCTAATCTACTTATTATTATTACTTTTTCTCCCATTTTTTTTTCTAGAAAAACTAGAATTATTTCCTTTGTTCATATATAGGATGCAGTTTCTTTTTTTCTGAGTAAATTTATTTTTCCTCAACATTTGTTTGTGCAAATCTTTATGTTTCAGATTTTTCTTCCTCCCTATCTTACTTTCCCCCTCCCCATGATAACACTAATCTGATACAGTTTAAATGTGGGCAATTCTTTTAAACATATTTACATATTCACCATGTTTGTAAGAAAAATCAGAAATGGAAATGGAAAAAAAATGAAAAAAAAAAAACCAAAACCCATGGGAAAACAAACAAATAAAAAAAAGTGAAAATATTATGCTTCAATCCACAATCAGTCTCCATAGTTCTCTCTCTAAATGCATTTTCAAGCCTAAGTCTATTGCCTTGAATCATCCCAGTGTTGAGAAGAGCCAAGTCCATCATGGCTGATCCTAGTAGAAATTAGATTGCTAGGAAGTTTGAAGGGAAAAATAAAACATCTCAATGGCAGGATTAGGAAAAACTAGTGATTGTGCTTCTCCTTTTTGTCATTAAAATGGATAACTTTTAAAATTAAGCGGCCAGGCAGTCCATAAACATGTATTAGCCACTACTATGTGCCAGGCATCCAAATAATAAAAAGACAGCCAATTCCCTTAAGAAGCTTACAAACTAATAGGGAAAGACAACACCAAAAGAAAGCTAAAAAGTGGAGCGTGGTAGGGAAAAAGTCTGGGAAAGAAGATAGCCAAGGATGGGGTCTGGCCCAAGTTGTGCAATTGGTGGGAAATGAAGAGCTACTGGACAAGGAGCCCTCTTTAGATGGAGTCTTTGGAAAAAGTTCTTCTTTAAATGAAAGAAACTGAAGATATTTATGCTGTAGTAGCACAGAAGCTGATATAATCTCAAAGGAGAAGGTGCCACTTGAGAATCACATTCTTTTTGTTCCATTGAAGACATTCTAGTTAAAGACATTATACAAATTAGATTATGATATTACACAGATATCTCTATTGTGGTCATCTATATATATTTTTTTAATTCTTCATCACTTGACTAGAAGTAAAAAGGCAAACTGGTAGGAGTAAGTTTCAGCATAAATGAATCCAATCATATTCTCTAAAGATAGTCTCAAAAAGTAGAAATTAAGTCACATCTCTTATAAGAGGGAGTCTGGCTTTTATTGAAATAAAGAGTATTATTCTTTCTTTAGGATAATTATGGTCTTTTGAGTTACCAGATAAGATAAATCATTAATCTTCATTACCCTACTTTATTGTTTCTGTCTTTTTTTTTTTTCTTTTTGGAATCTCTAGTTTTAAAATGCTGAATTGCATCTCTCTTGTTTGAAGAAAAAGGTTTCCCTCATCACACAGCAGAGTACCTGTGTGGAAATTGATATCATATGCCAACAGTCTACAGTAAGATCTCCTTTGGGACAGAACAGATGACTGAGATTTTTCACTTTTCTTTGGGAGATTGGACATCACACAGATGAAGCTTCAGTCACAATTCTTTTTTTACTAAAAAATGAATCAACGATTCCAAGTCAATGAATAAAAGATAACATAAAAACATGGGAGTTTGCAACTATGACATTTTTATTGCCCCAAATGAAAGGCATTTTGAGATTCCATGAATGAGGAATAGAGTGGAACACGGATTGAAGTAAAAGGAACATTTCCCCCATATTATGATTACTTTTTGTAAGAACTGTTTTTGGCTGCCATTTCAAACATGGGCATTGGCATTTTCCTCAGCTCCCTGAGTTGCCAACTACATATCATATCATATTTTCTTGCCCAAACTTCACTGCTACTTTTCATTCTGTCTCCTCTGAGGTCATTTCATTTCAAAAGCTAGCACACAAAAGCATCTCAGTTGAGAATTACAGTAACTGAAAAGCTTTGAATGGCTGCATAAATATGTATACACATATGTCCACAGCCAGGACCAAAGAAGTAAAGGATTCATGTACACTACTTCAAGGTCAGCAGTTTGCTTTCATCCCTGTCCAAAATGCTCTATAACTGGCAGCCATCCATTGTTTTGAGAAAATGGAGGAGACGCCACAATGCACACGACTTCATAGTCTCTGGAGGCATTTCCATAATCACATCAACAGATGGAATAATAATACTCACTGAATTTTTTGCACAATCTTTCACAACCAATGAGCTTTTTCCTGTTCACTCTCAAAATTACTTTGATGACATTTTAGAAATAATAAGGTATTCTTTAACATCTGGAAGTTTTATAATTTAAGCCAACTCTAAGAGAACTGTATTATATAGCTTTCATCTTTGAACTCAAAGGCTGCAGTAGGACGTGGGCATACATGATTAGAGGTACAGATCCCACAATGCTTTCTGTGTTGAATTCATTTAAACTCTCCACCCTTTATAAGTTTGATGATTCAGCCAAGGTCATCCAGCTAATAAATCCCAGAGCCAGAACCAAGCCAAGTCATTGAATCATGGGATCATACAATCATTAAATTTAGAGTTAGATGATATTTCAGAAATGGACTACTCTAACCACATCAGTTTATGGATGAAGTAACTATATCTCAGAAAGATGAATTAATTTACTTGAGGAAATAAGTCACCCTGGGAATATTAGAGCCAGAATTTCATTCCGGTCTTCCAACTTGAAACTCAGATTCCTGATTTAAAATTAGTATTTTTTTCTACTAACTCCTTGTTCTCAGGAAAATGAATCTTCCTGACTTCAGGTCCAGCACTGTTGATATAGCACAAAGGCCGTAGGGCTACTATTTCAGTCTCTCCTTGAAATACTAGGTCTGGTACCTGGCAAAGTTACTGCATATTCCTTCAGGACTCTAGGAGTAGCCACTGAGTAATTGGTAATTTTTTTTCTACTATCAGTTACCAGACCCCATCTAGTATGTTTGTACAATATCAGTCTCCAGTTAATATTTGTCTAATGTTGTTGAGTTAGTTAATATCTTCTAGTTAATGGGAGTTATATTTTATAAAGAAATAAGATGAAATAGTTAAATGCTCAGATCCATATTATTTTCCAAGGTTATTAAAGAAGTTAAATGAAAATAATAATGGTGGTGATGAATTGATTTTGTACTGATGGTTTTAAGAAGGGAAAGAAAAGGGATGCTAAAAGGACTAATTCACTAACATAGAAAAATTTAGTTAGAGGATATAAATTACTTTTTTTCATAACTGAGTATGTGAGAATTATATGCACAGAAGAAGGGGGTACAGGGAGTGTACATTAAATGAATCTCATCCTTACCTGAAATACACAAAAAAGAATCAAACACATAGACACAGTTTGTGGAAGAAATATAGGTAAACAGCAGGGCAAGAAAATACCAGTAAGGAATGATAAAAAATAAGCAGATTTTCAGATCCAAAAAGGGTATGCCTTAGTTTGCCTTTTAGATGATTATGGAGTGGTTGAACAAATTGTGACCAATAAATATATAATAGAAGGTCAAGCTCTGGATCTGGAATTTGGAAGATTTGAGTTCAAATTCAGCCCCCAAAATGAGTTGTGTGACCCTGCATAAGTCACCTAACCTCATTTTGGTTCAGTTTGCTCAACTTTAAAATATGTAAAATGGGCACGGTGTGGGGATGGATAATAGAACCTACCCTTCAGGGCTGCTGTGAAGGTTAAATAAGATAATTGTAAAGTAAAAATTGTAAAGCACAAAGCATGGTGCCTGGCACATATAAATGTTAGTTATCATCATTATTATTGTTAATTATGCAGTTTAGAGAATCCTGAATATTATGAACACAGAGGGAAGTGAATAATTTATATAAGGATAACAGCAGTATAAAGAAAAACAATTTTAAAAGACTTAAGAACTCTGATCAAAGGAATGACCAATTGTGTTTTTAAAAGACCTATGATGGATTATGTGAAGGAAAGAGAGAGAAACAAGCATTTAAGTGCCTATTATATACCAGACACTGTGCTAAGCACTTTATAAATGTGTCCTTATCTTCCTCACAGAGACCTCATGAGATAGATGGCTATGATTATTCCCATTTTATAACTGCAAAAATTGAGAGAGGATATGAATTTGTCTAACTGGCCCCAGCTTTTATGCTCTATTCACTGCATTACTTAATTGCCATTCAGCGTGCTACTCAGCTGTTTACAGAGAGGGAACAGTTTCAAGGACCAGAGAGATATAGTTTTGAATATTGTGTGGATTCATTTTACTTGATTTTGCTTATATGATACAAGGTCACCCTGTGTCTCCTTTGGGAGAAGATGGGGGTGGAGTGGGGGAGAGATAGTAATAGTGATTTAAAAAAACACAAGTCATGAAATGATCCAATCATTCTGGAGACCAATCTGGAACTATGCTCAAAGGGCAATAAAACTGTGCATACCCTTTGACCCAACAGTGCCATTACTGAGTCTGTATCACAAGGAAATAATTAGGGAAGGAAAAGGGTCTATGTATGCAAAAAAATGTTTATAGCAGCTCTTTTTGTGGTAGTAAAAAATTGGAAAATGAGTAGATATCTATCAATTGGGGAATGACTGAATAAGATGTGGTATACAAAGGTAATGGAATATTATTTTTCTATAAAAATAATGAACAAGCTAATTTTAGAAAGGCCTGGAAAAATTTACACGAACTGATGCTGAGTGAAACAAGGAGAACCAAGAATAATACATTGTTCACAGTAATATCAAGAATGTGTGATGATCAACTCTGAAAAACTTAGTTCTTCTTAGTGGTTCAGTGATCCAAAGCAATTCCAAAAGACTTTGGGCAGAAAATGCCATCTGTATCCAGAAAAAGAACTATGGAGATTGAATGTAAATCAACACATGCTATGTTTACTTCTTTTTTTCTGTTTTTTTTTTTTTCCTGTTCCATGATTTTTCCCTTTTGCTCTGATTTTTCTCTCCCAACATGATTCATAAAACAAAGTATATTAAAAGTAAATAAATTTTAAAAAACACAGAACTTCTGTAACATATTTTTTAATATATGGAAAATAATTTCTCTACTCTTTTCAAAAAACAATTAAGCAAACAATAACAACAAAATAAACAGCAGAATGTAAGTTCCTTGAGGGCAACTAATGTCATTCTTGTCTTTCCACTTCCATTACCTAATAAAATACCTAGTACATATTAAATATTTAATAAATGCTTATTGAATGCATGAATCAGACTTAAAGTTATTAGGGACAGTGTGGTCTGTAAGGTTAATTGAATATTTGCTGTTCAGTCTTTGATTCAAAAGGTTGATAAAGATCATTTCTTCCCAACCCAGAATAGCTTTCTTATGCCTAAACTCATTTTGGGACTATAGCAGGGGCATTTCTCTCTGTCTAATGCTCAACCACTGGTGCTGCATACCTTGTGATATACAAGAATATCTAAACATTTACTAAATAAAATTTCAAAGTGTTATTCTTTAAGTGTTATGCACACATGAATCCTTGGTCACATGTGTCTAATCTGGGTATTTCTACAAACAACTATTTCGTTTGTTTATTTGTATAATAACATTTGTATTTCTGAGACAATAAGTCTAGGTTTATGGAGGGCATTTTTAATTGCTATTGCTAATTTTCATATCATGTTAGTTCATTAAAGATATTTGTTTAATATATAAAGATATTAATTAGAGGGAGTTGTTATTTAATCATGTCCAACTCTTTGTGACCCCCACTGGGGTTTTCTTGGCAAAGATATTATAGTGGTTTGCCATTTCCTCATTTTACAGGTGAAGAAACTGAGGTAAACTGGATTAAATGATTGTCATGTTCTGCAAAGCATCAGAAAGATTACCTGGAGTTCCTCTGATAGCTTCTGTGTACTCAGACAGGAAGGAAATGATGTCAACAGACTTCGGTTCTTAAGGTTTGCTTTAATACTATTTAAGAAAAGACTTGTATGGAATTAGAGGTTAGGATTTTGATCCCATTATAGAAACAGAATCTGAGGCCAAAAGGACTGTTACCTCTCTCATACTGGACACTGTTGATGAATCCTAAATTTCCACTAGATTTTCTTGGTTGATGTAGCATATCATCTCCTTAGAATCTACTTCATCCTCCCCCAAGATCTTTTTCAGAAGTCTACTACTTTGTCAGTCTCCTACATCTTACATTTGTTAATTTTTATACTCAACTATAAAATTATATATTTGTATTAATCATATTTCAAATCTAATATATAATATCTAATCATATTTAATTTCATAACAATTTAAGAGTAATATTTCATTTCATATTAAATTTCTTTTCTTTTAAAATGATTTTTATATTTAATTTATGGAACAAAATAAATTTCTATATTATAATAAAAAGATTATATATAAAATTAAAAATATATTATGTACAATTTACTATTATTTTTAAACATATAATAATGTTATCATGAAAATTTATTTTTTCTCCTTTTTTCTTTCTTATTCCCCATTCTACCATTATTCATGTTATTAAATTTATCTCAAAATTCTATTCTTTAGAATTGTGACTAGATCATCCAGTGAGTTAGCAATTATACATCTATAGATTTGATAAATATTCAACTATATCTTTATACAAGTCATTTATAAAAATAGTAACAGTAAAGACTATTTTAAAAAACTTCCCTTTAAGTTGGAATAAAATCATTAATGACTATATTTTGATTTGAGTAGTTTAGATAATTCCAAATTCATCCAATTATATTATTACCATGTTAATATTTGGGATATTAACTTTTTAGTAATCATTTTTATTCTGTGCCTTCCAGTCTGAAGATCATTCTTCTTGACAGAAGAAAAAGTAAGAATAATAAGAGTTAGGTAGTCTGACCTTCTCACTTTTTGTTATGTGGTCTTATCTATCCCTGTTAGTGATTCTAATCTTTATTTAATAATGTTGCTATTTGCTTGCCAGCCTTTGCTTCTTTCATCATCTATATATATTTCTTATAAAGTCTAAGGTGTTTGATTAGTTTCCATATATATATACACACATACATCTTCCTCTTTAGAGTTCTTTGTTCCAATGACTTTCAAAATACTAATACCAATATTTTTGATTGGAATATACTCCATTTCCTTTTTTCTCAACAGAATTATTTTTCTTTTTGACTTCAGAGTTTTGTACTTAAAACTTCCCCATCTTTCTCAGGTTATTTTTTTAAAGCTTAAATACAAAAGTAAAAATAAACAATGATTACTATCCCTTCTTTTTTTAAAATAAATTCTGCTTCTGATCACTATCATTTCCTATCTTTTCCCTATCTTATCTTCTATCCTGATGACTCCTCTGCTATTACCTTGTCTTGCTATTGCTTCACCTACCCTCCCTACAAGGATCCCTTAATCTCTCCCCTCTTTCTTCCTCCTTCTTAACCTATTTTTTTAATCTCTTAACATATTCTAATTACCTATTAATCAAAACACCTTATCCTATTCCTGTCCTTCCCTCCCTTATCCAATCTTCTCTCCTTACTTCTTTACCCTCTTATTTCTTTCTGAATTTAGGAGATTTTTATATCTTTTAAAATATATATGTATTGTTCCTTCTTTAACCCATTCCTAATAAGAATAGGATTCCAGAACTACCAGCCCTTCTCCCTCATCTAAATTCTTTGCATTTCCTATATACTTTTGTTTTTTAGAATCACATCATACTCAGCTCTACCCCAATTTTTCTTTTAAACTACCCCATTACTAATGGCAATCTTTTGGTTTACATTTCCACATATAAAACATAAACAGTTTGTCCTTATTGAGTCCCTTGAAATTAGCTTTGGATGCTTATTTTATATTTTTCTGGGATTTTATATGCTTAATTTTCTAAGTTTAGATGTTTTTGCAACAAAATCTTGAAAGTCTGACAATTTATTGAATATCCTTTTTAAATTTATGATTACACTTAATTTTGTAAGTATGATATTTTCAGTCACTACTCCATATTTTTTTTTGTTTTGTTTTTCAGTTATAGTGTTCCAAAACCTTGATCTTTTCATGTAGCTTCTATAAAGTTTTGTTTGATTATAATTGTGGCTCTGCCTTATTTGAATTGCCCATTTTTCCCCTTTGCTCATATTTTCTCCTTGATCTGGATGTTTTTTTGCAGGATCTTTTTCAGGTAGTGATTCATAATTTTTTTTTTCTATTTCTATTTTCTCCTCTTGTTCTAACATATTAAGACAACTTTCTTTAATAATTTCTTGTATTATTGTTTCAAAGTCTTTTTTAATGGTAGCTTTCAGGTTGTCCTATTATTCTACTATTTTCTCTTATTGATCTCCAGATCCATTTTTTTTTTTTTATGAAATGTCAACTATTTTTATATTTTGTTTTATTCCTATTCTTTGTCTTTTAGAAGTTCATTGGCCTTCTCTTGCCCAATTTTAGTTTTCAAGGCATTATTTTCTTTCCTGAGATTCTGGATCTCCTTTTCCAGTTGTTTGTTTTCATAATCTTCTTGTTTTTCTTGGATTGTTCTTTTTTAAAAAAATTATTCAATCTTTCTCATTTGATTTTTAAAATCTTTGTTGAATTCTTCTATGCATTCTTTTTGGATAGGTGACCATTTAACTTTACTTTTTTGGGGTAGAAGAAGTTTTTTTTTTTTTTTTTTTTTTTTTTTTTTTTTTTTTTGTTTTTTTGTTTTTTTTTTACTTCAGTATCCTCCTCTGAAGATGAAACTTGTTCTTCTCTATTCCCATAGTAACTTCTTGTGGTTGTATTCTTTCTACATTTGCCTGATCTTTAAAAAAAAAAAATTCACATGCTCTTGTTAGCACCTCTAATCCTGGGATAAAGAAGATTATGCCTCTAACTTCAATTTCTCCTTCAGTTTGTCCCTCTCCTTGAACATAAATCAAGAACTCTGCCCTCCTATAATTGTTCATAGCCAGAAGCATCCCTGTTCCATTGCTTCTGTGCCCACCTTGCATGTACTGATTAGTTCTCATCCAACACCTGCCTCTGGTGGCACAGTTGGGCCTTGCATCTTTTATCAGCAAAAGTTTCCTCAGCTTTCCCTGAGTTCCCATACTATCTTGGAAGTGAAAATTCCTGAGGTTGGAGATGGAGCTACTTCACAATCCAGCTAACCCCAAGGATTTGTTTCTTGCCGTTTCAGAGGAGCTAATCTGGAGATGTTCACACTTCACATGGGCCAGACGTCTGACCTAGTATTTTTCTTAGGATCTTCTTAGATTTCCCAGTTCTGCCCCAACTCTTGTTTGTTTTTGAGCTCTTAGATCACCCTACGGTGCTATTTTCTCTTTCTATGGGAGAAATCTAGAGAGGTTGGCCTTTTCTAATGTATTCTGGCATTTTTCCAGAATCCTACCAAGGTTGACCTTTACTGTAGAATTTTAAACCAAAAGATGCTACTTGTGCCTTTATTTGAGAGCTCTTTGCAATCTTCTCTCTCAATGGTCCTCATCAGTGGATTTCTTCAACAAAGACAACATCTAACTTAGTTTCAATTGATCAAGGATGGACAGAAGCAGCTACACCCAAAGAAAGAACACTAGGAAATGAATGTAAACTGCTTGCATTTTTGCTCTTCTTCCCAGGTTATTTATACCTTCTAAATCCAATTCTTCCTGAGCAACAAGAAAACTGTTCGGTTCTGCACACATATATTGTATCCAAGATCTACTGTAATCTATTTAACATGTATAGGACTGCTTGCCATCTTTGGGGAGAGGGTGGAGGGAGGGAGGGGAAAAATTGGAACAGAAGTGAGTGTAAGGGATAATGTTGTAAAAAATTACCCTGGCATAGGTTCTGTCAATAAAAAGTTATTTAATTAAAAAAAAAAAGAAAAAGAATTTTTAATAAAAAAACAATAAGAGGTAATAAAAAAAAATAAAAATAAAATTCAATGGTCCTCATCATTTCCAGCCTACCTATCTTGTATTGTTAGTATGAATTAGATGCAGACATTTTTTTTTCTTTTGTTACTCTCTACAAAAGAAAAAAAAAAGTCTGCATTTGATTTATGGACTGACCTTAATAAAATTCCATTTTTACTCTCTATTAAAGATGGAATTATTATTAAGGTCAGTCAATACATTATTATTAGTTGCTTTCCTTTTGGTAGAGAGATAATACTTCAGCAGATATCTAGATAACTATAGTCTCTCAAAAGAACTATATCCTCTCTCAATGTCCAGCTTATGACCTGTTTCTCATACTTCTTCACTACTTCTCTCTATCCAAGTGGTCCAAAGTATATTTTGATGAGAGTATCTTTTCTATTTCTCTCATGATTTGCTCTTTGACTAGGTGAAGATATCTTTTTGTTGCAGTTATCAGTATAGAAATTCCAAGTAATCTCTATATTATGAAAAGAGAGGGTGCAAGGAAAGGATATAAAGGGCCCAGTATTAAAATGTAAGCAATATTCTGGAAAATGGAAAGTGCTAAAATACTATCATATAGAGAGGACTAAATATCCCATGGTTAGCAATGATACTTGAGTAAGTGCCTTGTTCATCACTGATAGCTAGTATTAAAAACAATAACTGGAACTGAGCTGATTGACCTGCTAATGTGGCAGTGGCTAGAAGTGGACTTGCTAAGTATATTGAAGGAAGAGAAAAATGTTGTTTCTCATGATGGAAAATTTAATTAGGCTTGCCAGAATTTGTTTCTCTAAGAAATCAGGATTATTTAGCAAGAGTAAGATTCAAATGAGATTTTAGAATGAAAGTAGGATATGATTTCATTGTTTGACGCTCTCAGGAAAAATTGACCTAGTACTGCTACTATTACTATTGCTGCTGCTACTACCACTTCTGCTGCTGCTGCTACTTTTACAATTACTGATACTACTATTTCTGCTGCATTTGCTGCTGCTTCTACTATTACTACTACTTCTATTGTTGCAAATACTACTACTGCTACTACTTCTACTGCTGCTGCTGTTGCTGTAAGTACTACTACTACTGTTACTTTTGCTCTTGCTACTGTTACTGCTACTATTACTACTTTTATTGCTATAAGTATTACTGTTATAACTTCTATTGCTGAAAATTGATTACGTGCTAGATACTGTCCTAAGTGCTTTACATCTATTACCTCCTTTAATCTTTACAACAATCCTGAGATATAGTTGCTATTGTTGATTATTTTACAGTTGAGAAAACAGAGGCCACAGAAGTTAAGTGACTTGACTAAGCCACTGCTAGTAAATGTCTAAAATCAGATTTGAACTCAAGTCATCCTGACTTCAGCTCCAGCGTTCTCCTTTACCACCTAGCTATTGTCAATGAAACATCCAATGGAAAGTTTGCATATTTATGTGTATGTATGTATGTATATGTTTGTATACTTGTGTAAATAGGTGTATGCGTGTGTATATATGCATGTATTTATGTATATCTATTCCCTAAATCAGTATTCTGATAAGGACTGAGTCTTTAATGAAAAGGTCTTATAAGGATAATTGCAGCTATGATTATGATATGGTATTTAATCTATCACTCTAACCCACTAATCAATCAATCAATGTGCATTTACTGTATGTAAGACAGCTAGCAAGAATTATAAATACAGAGCTGAAAGGAATCTCAGGGGCCAATCCTCTCCTTTTAAAGATGAAGGAGCTAAGATTCATTGAACTGTTTTCCTTCACCAAGGTCACATAGACTATGCTTAAGAAGTGATATCCAAACCTAGGATCTCTGGGTACTGAGTCAAGGCTCACTTCTCTGTAGTCCAAAGTGTGTGAAACAATAGAGTTACAAATATGAACGATATTCATGGTCTTTCTTAAGAATCTTGGTGAGGGATCAGTTGAAGAAAATGCAGTTAGTTTGTTTATTCTGGAAAAGAGAAAATTTTTGAGTCTTCAAAGTATCTAAAAACTAAGAGATTAAGTTTGCATTGACTGAATTCTGCTAAAATTGGAGGAATGGTAGATTTTGACAATATAGTGGGAATATATCCAAATAATTCATGTGCACATTACAAAACAGGAAAGACATCAGGATCTCATTACATGAGGACAATACAACCAGATGAAAAGTGAAAAGAATCATGCTTTATCTACCTTGTAGTTTCCAGACCTCAAGGATATTTGGAAATATGACAAATTTTAAGTAGATGGCAAGAGAATAGGTATTGTTTGGTAAGAAAGGTTAAACAAGTAAATCTGGGCATTGTTTAGCTAAAGAAATTGCTTAAAAGTGACTAGGTGATAGTTGTACACCAAAATCATCTAGACTTGCACTTAGCCAATGCTGTCAATAAAGAAATATAATAAGAAAATGGAGACTTGAGGGAAAGGCAATGAGGAATCCTCATTTATGAGAAACAAAACAATCAGGTAAAATTCTGGAAAGGAAAAAAACAACCAAAAGGTTTTGAAAGACAGTTTAAAGAATGTCTAGTAAAAAATTACCCTGGCATGGGTTCTGTCAATAAAAAGTTACTTAATAAAAAAAATAAATAAATAAAGGGAGAAAGTCAGCAAAAAAAAAAAAAAAAAAAAAAATGTCTAGCAATAGTACTTAAAATAGTATTATCCTTAAGCTCAATTTTTCATTCACAGTCTAAATGACAAGATATTAAAAGATAGGAAGGTTAAATCATGCCCTGCTATCACATCTTCATCCGTATAAGATCGGAAGACTTGCTTTAATTAGGGATAGTTAGTTAACTCAGGAGAAAATTTGAAGTGAAGAAAATGTATATGGGTTTGAGTTTGGGGAAGTAGTTTCAAGGCAGCATTATATACCCATTTGGAAACTTCATTATGCCTGGTTTAAATGTACTTTAAGTGTAACTTAAGAAAGCAGCTGGAAAAGAGGTATACTCCTGATAGGAGCTTATGATTATGAGTCATAATCCAGGCTGTAAAATTGTAAGTGTTAACTTTGCCCAGGCTTCCCTCTCTTTCCTTCTATCCCCCAAATCATTTATATACAAACTGAGGGATAATATTGAGGAATTGAATTGACTTAAAATTTGGCTGTAAAAAAAAATCTGCTCCATATTGGGGAAAGAAGGGCTTTAAGGTAGAACCTCAGAATAATGTGATCTTCTCTCTCTCTGCTTTTGTGTCATGATAGAGAAAATGTAAAAAACAGAAATTGCTAATATGAATTGCTAAAAAAAATAACATCTATCCTTAGATTAAACTGGAAATAGCCAGGGAGCTCTCTTCTTAGAGATAGGATGAAAGTCTACATAGATGTTTTTCAACTAAACCTTTGAATTCATGCTGCCCAGAAATCCTGAGGCACCAGATCTAAAGATAGAAGTAGACTCATGTAGGTCGTCAAAATATTTTTAAATATTCAGATATTTTTATTGCTAGCTTAGTAATTATTTGTCTATAAGTTCCATATTCTACTCTCTGTTGAGAATTACCTGTCTCTTATCTTGTTTATATTTAATTCTTTGAACGTTTCCTGCATCATTAGACTATAAGTTTGATTAGAAGAGGGACTTTTTACCTTCCTTTTATACTCACAGCCTATAACATAGTGCCAAACATTACATAAATGTTTATTTGACTTCCTTCTTCTATGGAAATCAAAATATTTACCCTTAGCTTCATTTTTTTATTATAGCTTTTTATATACAAAACATGTGCATGGGTGATTTTTCAACATTGACCCTTGCAAAAACTTCTGTTTCAACTTTTCCCCTCCTTTCCTCTCCCCTCTTCCCTAAATGGCAGGTAGTCCCATACATGTTAAATATGTTAAACTATATGTTAAATACAATATGTGTATACATATTTATGCAGTTATCTTGTTGCACAAGAAAGATCTGATTTAGAAAGAAGGTAAAAATAACCTAAAAAGAAAAAATAAAAATGCAAGCAAACAATAACAGAAAGAGGGGAAGTGTTACGCTGTGGTCCATACTCATTTCCCAGTATTCTTTCTCTGGGTATAGCTGGTTCTGTTCATTACAAATCAATTGGAACTGATTTGGATCCTCTCATTGTTGAAGAGAACCATGTCCATCAGAATTGATCTTCATGTAGTATTGTTGTTAAAGTTTATAATGATCTCTTGGTTCAGCTCATTTCCCTTAGCATCAGTTCATGAATGTCTCTCCAAGCCTCTCTGTATTCATCCTTCTAGTCATTTCTTACAGAACAATAATATTCCATAACATTCATATACCACAGTTTATTCAGCCATTCTTTAATTAGTGGGCAACCCTCAATTTCCAGTTTCTAGCCACTACAAAAAGGGCTGCCACAAACATTTTGGCACATACAGGTCTCTTTCCCTTCTTTAATATCTCTTTGGTATATAAGGAATGAAATGCTGGATCAAAGGGTATGCCCAGTTTGATAACTTTTTCAGTATAGTTCCAAATTGCTCTCCAGAATGCTTGGATCCATTGACAACTCCACCAACAATGCATTAGTGTCCCCGTTTTCCCACATTACCTCCAACATTTGTCATTATCTTTTCCTATCATCTTAGTCAATCTGACAGGTATGTAGTAGTATCTCAGAGTTGTCTTAATTTGCATTTCTCTGATCAATAGTGATTTGGAACACCTTTTCATATGAGTAGAAAAAGTTTCAATTTCTTCATCTGAAAATTGTCTGTTCCTATCCTTTGACCATTTACTATTGGAGAATGGCTTGATTTCTTATAAATCTGAGCCAATTCTCGATCTATTTTAGAGATAAGGCCTTTATCAGAACCTTTAACTGTAAAAATGCTTTCCCAGTTTATCGCTTCCCTTCTAATCCTATCTGCATTAGTTTTATTTGTACAAAAGCTTTTTAACTTAATATAATCAAAATTTTCTATTTTGTCATTAATAATGACCTCTAGTTCTTTGGTCACAAATTCCTTCCTCCTCTATAGGTCTTAAAGGTAAACAATCCTATGTTCTTCTAATTTATTTATAATCTCATTCTTTATGTCTAGATCATGAACCCATTTTGATCTTATCTTAGTGTAAGATGTTAAGTATGGGTCAATGCTTAGTTTTTTTACCATACTAATTTTCAATTTTCCCAGCAATTTTTTTAAATAATGAATTCTTATCCGAAAAGCTGGGATCTTTGGGTTTGTCAAACACTACATTGCTATAGTTATTGACTATTTTGTCCTGTGAACCTAACTTATTTCACTGATCAACTTGTCTATTTCTTGGTCAATACCAAATGGTTTTAGTGACCTCTGCTTTGTAATATAGTTTTAGATCAGGTACAGCTAGGCCACCTTCATTTGATTTTTTTTTTTCATTAATCCCCTTGAAATTCTTGACCTTTTGTTCTTCCAGATGAATTTTGTTGTTATTTTTTCTAGGTCATTAAAATAGTTTCTTCAGAGTCTGATTGGGATAGTACTAAATAAATAGATTGGTTTAGATAGTATTGTCATCTTTATTATATTTGCTCAACCTATCCAGAAGCATTTAATATTTTTCCAATTGTTTAGATCTGACTTTATTTGTGTGGAAAGTGTTTTGTAGTTTTGCTCATATACTTCCTGACTTTCCTTTGGCAGATAGATTCCCAAATATTTTATACTATCAACAGTTATTTTAAATGGAATTTCTCTTTGTATCTCTTGCTATTGGATTTTGTTCATGATGTATAAAAATGCTGATGATTTATGTGCATTTATTTTGTATCCTGAAACTTTGCTAAAGTTGTGGATTATTTCTAATAGCTTTTTAGTAGAACCTCTGGGATATTCTAAGTATACCATCATATCATCTGCAAAGAGTGATAATTTGGTTTTCTCATTACCTACTCTAATTCTTTTAATTTCTTTTTAAACTCTTATTGTTGAAGCTAGCATTTCTAATACAATATTGAATAGTAATGGTGATAGTGGGCAACCTTGTTTCATTCCTGATTTTATTGGGAATGGTTCAAGTTTATCACCATTACATATGATGTTTAACTGATGGTTCAAAACAGATGCTACTATTTTAAGGAAAAGTTCATTTATTCCTTCACTCTCTGGTGTTTTTAATAGGAATGCATGTTGGATTTTGTCAAATTCTTTTTCTTCATCTATTGAGATAATCATATGGCTTTTGTTAATTTGGCTATTGGTATAGCCAATTATGCTAATGGTTTTCCTAATATTGAATCAGCCCTGCATTCCTGGTACAAATCCTACTTGGGTCATGGTGTATTATCCTGAAGATGATTTTCTGTAATCCTTTTGCTAAGATTTTATTTAAGATTTTTGCATAGATATTCATTAGAGAGATTGGTCTATAATTTTCTTTCTCGGTTTTCATCCTACCTGGTTTAGGTATCAGTACCATGTCTGTGTCATAAAAGGACTTTGGTAGGACTCCTTAATTCCCTATTTTTTCAAATACTTTATATAGCATTGGAGTTAATTGTTCTTTAAATGCTTGGTAGAATTCACATGTAAATCCATCTGGTCCTGGGGATTTTTTTTTTAGGGAGTTGATTAATAACTTGTTCTATTTTTTTTTCTAAAATGGGACTATTTAACTGATTTACTTCTTCCTCTATTAATCTGGGCAACCTATATTTTTGAAGGTATTTATCCATTTCATTTAAGTTAACAAATTTGTTAGCATAAAGTTGGGCAAAATAACTCCTAATTATTGCTCTAATTTTCTCTTCCTTAGTGGAAATTTCTCCCTTTTCATTTTTAAGACTAACAATTTGATTTTCCTCTTTCCTTTTTCTAATCAAATTTACCAAGGATTTATCTATTTTGATGGTTTTTTCATAAAACCAACTCTTAGTTTTATTTATCAGTTCAATAGTTTTTTTTTTTTTAATTTCAGTTTTATTGACCTCTCCTTTTATTTTTAGAATTTCAAGTTTAGTGTTTGATTGGGGGTTTTTAATTTGCTCTTTTTCTAGCTTTTTTAATTGTAAGCCTAATTCATTGATTTTCTCTTTCTCTATTTTATGCAAGTAAGCCTCTAGAGATATAAAATTTCCCCTTATTACTATCTTGGCTGCATTCCATACATTTTGGTATGATGTCTCATTATTGTCATTCTCTTGGGTGAGATTATTAATTATATCTATGATTTGCTGTTTCACTCAATCATTCTTTAGGATGAGATTATTTAGTTTTCAATTACTTTTTGGTCTATTTTCCCCTGGCTTTTTATTGAATGTAATTTTTATTGCATCATGATCTGAAGATGCATTTACTAATTCTGCCTTTCTGCGTTTGAATTTGAGGTCTTTATGTCCTAATATATGGTCAATTTTTGTGTTGTTTCAATGAACTGCCAAGAAGAAAGTGTCCTCTTTTCTGTCTCCATTCAGTTTTCTCCAAAAATCTATCATACCTAATTTCTGATGTTCTATTTACCTTTTTACCTTCTTATTTATTTTGTGATTTGATTTATCTAGTTCTGAGAGTACAAGGTTGAGATCTCCCACTTTTATAGTTTTGCTCTCTATTTCTTCTTGCAACTTTCTTAACTTCTCCTTTAGGTATTTAGATACTATATCACTTGGTGCATATATGTTTAATATTGATATTGCTTCATTATCTATGCTACCCTTTAGCAAGATACAGTGCCTTTCCTTATCTTTTTTCATGAGATCAATTTTTGCTTTTGCTTGATCTGAGATCAGGATGGCTACCCCTGCTTTTTAGACTTCAACTGAACCATAGTAGACTCTGCTTTAATCCAGTCTGCTATCTGCCTCTGCTTTGGGGGAGTTTATCCCATTCACCTTTATGATTAAAACTACTAATTCTGTATTTCCTGCCATTTTATTATCCCCAAATTATGCTTTTCTCTTTCCTTTCTCCCTTAGCCCCCTCCTCAGTATTAGACTTATAAGCATCACTTGCTTCACTCAGCCCTTCCTCTTTAGAATCCCTCCCTCTCCCTTGAAGTCCCTCCCCTTTTCTTAAACCTTTTCCTTACTATTTCTGTATTCCCTTCTATTTAACCTACCCCTTCCCTTTTAGATTTTCCCCTCCCACTTTTTAATGAAGTGGGAGAAGTTTCTATGTAAGCAAAATATGTCTTAATATTTTCTCTTTGAGCCAAATCTGATGATAATAAGATTCACACTATGTTCATCCCTCTCCCTTCTTTCCCTCAGATATAATAGGTTTCCTTTTTCTTTTTCTTTTCTTTTTCTTTTTCCAATTCACCAATTCTGTTTTCCTTGGAATTGTTTACCTTTTCCATTTCACAGAATTTGTTTTCCTGGATGTTGTTTATCTTTACCAATTTGCAAATTCTGTTTTTTAGGGATTTTATTTCTTTATCCACTCTATTTTTAAATAAGTGGTATGACTTATCCAAACCCTCTTGCAAAGCTTTCCTTTCCTTTCCCCATTTTTCTTCTAGCTGTCTTTCAAGATTCTTTTTAATTTCTTCTATGAGAACCTTGTGTTATGGGGACTAGATCATATTCACCTTTGGATCTAGACACAAACTGTTTTTAGCCTCCTCAGGGTTTGAAGTCTGCTCTCTTTCCCTATAGAAGCTATTAGTAGTTAGATCCCGCTTTGCTTTTTTGTTTATTTTGAAAAACAAAACAAACAAACAAACAAACAAAAAAAAAAACCAAGCAAAAAACTATGGTTTGCTTATGAGCAGCAGTGAAGTATTTCCAAGCTGCATCTACAGAAAACAGGAAGTAGCAGTGAAGGGGCAGTGGTACAGCACCCACTGGCTGCTCTGGGATTAGCAGTTGTGTTGAAATCTGCACCAGTGGAAAGGCAGCTACTACAGCTGCTCTGGGACCAGCAACCAGCACTTGGATCATTCTGAGTCACTCGTGGTGCTGAGTGGGTATGGCCAGGTCCCAAGAGACTCTTGCATTTTGGGGTTATAGTTTTTACCCCCTGTGTTTATAGCTTCTCTGCTGATCTACTGCTTTGCTGACAGGGCAAAGTAACTCACACTGTGGTAGAATTCTCCCTGCAGATTTTCTGCCAGCAGAGATCACACCCTGCCCCACTCTATTCTGCTCAGTATGAACTGTTTCCCATGCTCTCACTACCTGCCTGAGGTCTTTACCTGGAGCAAAACAGACTTCTTCTGGAGAATTTTGAGATTATATTCAGTTGGTAATGTGTTGCACTCCCAATATTTGTGGATTCTGACAGTCTAGCACTAATTCCAAGGCTGAATTACATTAAAATAGATTGAGGGAAAAGGAGAGTTTAGGAAGATGCTATCTTGGCTCTGCCCCCCTCTCCCTTAGTTTCTAAAATGAGATTGTAATCTGCTTCATTCCAAAATAGATAAAAAATTAGGTTAATTGGTGATTAATAACAGTTCAGCATTAATGAGAAAGGTACTGAATTCTTTCTATGCATTTTTATTTATCTCTTCCTTTCAAATGCCAATTAGTCATCAAAGTATAATCCAGATTTTAATATACTAATGTGTTGGTGGTTAATTTGGTGCATAACAGTTTAAATGAAGTATACTTTCATAGAATTATAACAACAAAATAGAAAATTCCACCTGCTTTTCATTCAGTTAGCAGTGTTTATAGTAACCTTTAAGTAACAGTCTATATGATCTTGTTCATATGACAAGCATAGGTCCCAAAAGGAAATAAAATTGCTTTTAAAGTTATTCTATTCTATTTATTCTAAAGATTCAAATACAAAAAGGCAGGGCAACATCAAAGTCATCTTCTTGACTGTGCTGTGAACATTGTGGCAAGGATGATTCCAAATTAGATTTGAGAGATGAAAGATGAAAAAAAAATTTTTTTTTTGTAACTGCCTTTAGGAGTCTATATCTGTACAACAACCTCAGCATCCTTTGAAACTTTAAAAAGAAATCTGGGAAGTTGATAATTCAACCATCATTAAAATACCAAGAATGTACAGTCATAGTATTGACTTAACCTGCTATTCAATTAGGTAGTGGTGGGAAATTATTGACAAATGTGACAATGCAAATGTGGAACCATGCAGTGGGATCACTGGGTTTGTTCTTTAAAAAAGAAAAAGATAAGCAGTTATAAAAATTGAAAGTTAGGATATGCATTTAATTAATTTTAAAATATATTAGTTAAAATTTTTTCAGACATTTTCACAGAAAGCAATCAATTTCTCAAACATTCTAAAATAAACAAATGTAGTTATAACCATATAAAGATATCTAGATAGCAAACTAGCTGGATGAATGATAGAAATAGATTGTTGATAGATAGACATGTAGATAGCTAATTAATTGATAAATGTAGACTGATGATAGTAAACAGACATGGACAGATAGATGAATACATAGGTAGATATAGGCCAGATAGAGATAGATAAAAGATAGATAAGTAGATAGGTAATCAGGTAGACTGTGGTCATTCTTAATGCACATATATATATATATATACATGCATATGTATTATTATTATTATTATTACCTAGATTTGAAAGATTTTTGTTTGGGGAGGATTCTGATGTAAACAAGGGAAGCTAGGTGATGGAGTAGATAGAGTGTTGAATTTGGAATCATAAAGATTTAGTTTACTGAGTTGAAATATGACCTCAGACACTAGCTCTATGACCCAGGGAAAGTCATTTAGCTCTGTTTGTCTCAGTTTCCCTGTCTGTAAAAGGAGATGGAAAAGGAAATGACAAACCTCTTCAGTGTCTTTGCCAAGAAAACCCCAAATGATGTCATGAAGAGTCTGACACAACTGAAAACTACAAAAGATGTAAATATAACAGATGGGTATCTTAATAAAGTAATTATAATCAGTATAAGTGCTTAATTTACAAAACAAATTTAAAGACATTCATCTTCTTAAGGAAAGTTTTTGACAGTCCCATTTGAAAATTATACCCTTTAAGTGTTATTGAATTGTGACTACTTAGGAATAACATCATTATCAATTAATATTTTGCTAACTTCTAAAAGAAATATTAGCTCCCTGACTTTATCTCCCTGCACTGTTTCCCTTTGCATCCCCATTTCCTAGCACAATGTTCATAGTAGGTGCTTACTAAATGTTATTTGACTGGTTGATTCAAAATGTTTAAAATTAGAGTGGGAGTAGGAGATTGTTTTGATTGTAATTCACCATCTGCCTCATTCCCAATAGTAGTGTTGTTGTGTATGAGGAAATAGATGGTCATTCAAAGGTGAAGTGGATTCTTCCTGGCTATCTGACATCTGTGGATTAGATTTGCACCAGCATCTGTGTAGGGATATGGATTGATTTATTACTTCATCTCACTTAAAGTAATTACTTTAACCAGGTAAAAACACCTTTATGGAATCATTTAATCCATCAAAGACATTAGATTAAGTACAAAATATTCTTCATCAATTTAGAGGAAAAAGCCATTTTGATGGAATGCAGTGGCTTTGGAAGTCCATTTGGAATTTAGTCTCAGTCATGCATTCTAAACCCAACATTATTCCTATATCTGGCCAGTGTGTAGTGGAAGTAGTTATGGCCAAGTCCCTAAAAGAAAATTACTCAAGTCTCTGAAAGTGGAGGAGGGGCGGAATGATTCTGCATTTCCTTCAATATCCCTGATCAGAGAAGGAATTCGTGAATAATAGAAGGTTGAAGGATTTGGAAGTCTCAACAGTGTCTTTCCAGAATCCCTAGCATAGCAATCTTTGTTAGTCATGCTAATTTACATAAAAAAAAGGAAGGGCAAACTAAACAAACTTAACTGAAAGCTGCAGCATATCTATGGGAGTCATCATCTAAGTCATCATCAAAGTTCCATGAAGGAGAGAACACTGAATTATTTTTTTGTTTGTTTTTTTAAAATGACATATACTCTAAGCTTGAATCAGTTTCCCCTAGATTGTTGTGTGTACTTGCAAGAAATGTGCTCTTAGTTTTGGGGGTATTAAAACTAACTGTTCTTAGTGCTGTTAATCTTAGTAAATAAACATTTTTAAGCTAACAAATCTGATCGACTAATTGATAATAACTGATATTCAATGTGGGGAGCCTACTGGTAGGAACTTGTGAGTTAAAGCCAACTTGAACAAGATCTTGAAAGTCAATTGTTGAATTTTCTGTGTGAGCACTGGCAAATGCTATAAATTAGGACTTTGTTGTTTTTATTTGCTGTCTAGAATTATGAAAGGAATGGAAAAATGATAATACACATCAAAATTAAAAGTGAATCACATACTTTTTTTTTCTTCTGGAGAGCTTGTTAAATATTCACCAGTAAAAAAACAAAACAAAACAAGAAACAAAAAACAAATTCCTTTTCCAACTCCTTGAGTTTGCCATTGGAACTCTCTGAACAGAAAGAGTAGCCTTACTCTGGAAACCCTGATTCTCTAGTACTAGGACATATTAGGAGAGCGATCTCAGAGACTGTTCTATACCAGGGTCAAATCTGGCTTTGAAATGCAGAAGATATGGTTTCCCAACCTAAATCTCAGAGATATGGAGGTATAGGTTATATACAAACAGAATAATTGATATAGAATCTATTGAGCAGAAAATCAGGGATCAGGACAAAATAACTTGCACCCAATTCCTCATCCCCCTATGCTGGTCAGGATTTCTGACTGGGAAAAAAATCAAAGGTGGGCTATAGAAAACATTCAGACAAGAGTGTTTCCCTTCTTCCTGATGGCCCAGTTCCTAGAAAAATATTTATCTCTATATCATTTCTTTCCTTGGGGATGGGGGGAGGACTAGTTTTTTTTTTTGTTTTTTTTTTTTTTTAATCTGTGGTATAATGGGATAGTCTGTCTCTATCTGGACTCAAGTTCCACTTCTGACACACATGTGGCAATGTGTGATCTTCAGCTAGAAGCTTGGATGACTACATAAGAAAATTGCTTGTAGAATAATGTTACATTTTTTTATAGTTTTCTCATGTATTCTTAGTTCCTTGAACCAGAGAAATAATGATCATAGCAATAAAATAAAATTAAAAGGAATAATTTTTTTAAGTTTATAGAATGTCTAATTCTTATTGGCTTATAAATTTGCAACTTTATTGGTTTTGCGAGTTTGCTCACTAGGAGTTCCTTATACCAGAAAAATCATAGCTAAGTACTTATTGAAAAGCTATACCACTAGACTTTCCTCTCTCTTCCTATTGACCTAGGTGAAATTGGTCTATCTCTTTTCCTCTTCCCTGATATCCTCAAAACTGTTGAATATATCTCCTAACTTCTTCTCTCTCCCCTTGGAAGACATTGTGTAACATTTGCCTTCTGCCTCATCTTTCCTGGCTTCTGCTAAAAGGGTAAAATTTCTTCCTTTTCATGATATTGACAAATTCATATTTTGTAAAATAGAGTCAACTTTGAAATTGACATGGCAGCAGTAGCACCTCCTAGGACTCTTCCCTTTCTCTGGTTGGATATCTAGGAACTGTTCCCAGATCCCTTATTTAAGGATAGCATCTGGGGCATTCACCTTAGCATTTCCCACCTAGCTCTTCTGGACTTTATGATCTCCAGAAACTTATTATCCTGCAAGATAAAATGAGCTCTGTAATTTACACCTTTTCAGATCATTTCTCTTCTGGCTACAGGACTTCTCAGGTCAAATACCCTCTCATTTTTTCAACTTTTTTTTATGTCAGAACTTTTAAAACTTCTACTCTTTTTGCAAAAGAAAATTTTACATGACTCCAGATATATGTGTCCATAAAATAGGTATACAAATCAAACATTTACTGATAATAAATCATAATTTTTTAATCTCCTACATTTAGTTGTGACATCCCATATGTGGCTGTGACTCACAGTGTAAGGAACTAGGTTTTATGTGATTCCAGTGTAAACTCCTTTAGGGCAGGGACTGTCTTACTTGGTTTTTTTTTTTTTGTTTTGTTTTGTTTTGTTTTGTTTTGTTTTGTTTTGTTTTTTTTACTGGTGAATATTTAACAAGTTCTCCAGAACAAAAAAAGTATGTGATTCACTTTTAATTTTGATGTGTATTATCATTTTTGTTTGTAGCCCAGCGCTTAGTACAGCACCTGGCACATTGAAGGCCCTTATATAAATGTTTATTGATCCTGACTTTCAGAAGACATTTATTTGTGACACTTATTTTCCAGCAAGTTTGCAAGCTCTTGCATTCATTAATCTATTATTCTTCTCTGCTTGCTCAGATGCTAGTCTGCCAATATGCCTGTTGATCCATCTGTCTCTTTTTCTCTCTTTCCTTCCCTTCTTTTCTCCACCATTGTTAATTCTTTCCCCTCTGTTATTTTCTTCTCTGTGATATTTGGAGGTGTTAAGCTTTATGACTTCTGCAAATCAATATATAAAAATTTTTGCATCTTTGTAATTGACCTCCATCCTCAATGCAGAAATATTTGTGTTTACATTTTGTGGCTAAGGTTAAGGAGGTTAATTTTGCAATTTACAGATGCTATTTTTTACTATGATTTACATATTTGTTTTAGTAAACTTTAAAGAAATTCCACATGATTCACATTCTGTTTAATTCATAAATAGCCTTTGTATCTTAAAGAAAATTTCATGTTTTATTTACATTCCTTTAGGTCAGTTGCAACAGATTCTAAGTAAGGGTATGAGGAAGACTAAGTTCAGATGGAGAGCAAAAGAATACTCTCTTCTTACAATGTTGGTCATACCATCTCAATGTTCAGACTTTATTTACTGAAAACCATGATTAACAAAACCAAATAAATAACTGCACGTCATTAAGAGCAATATTTCCTGACAAATTATGTATATTTTATGACTACATATTTATACAATTATTTTGCCACACAAGAAAAATCAAATCAAACCATAAAAAAAAGAAACAAAATAAAGTGCAAGCAAATAACAATAACAACAAAAAAGAATGAAAATGCTATGTTGTGAATCACACTCAATTCCCACAGTTCTCTTTCTGGGTATAGATTGCTCTCTTCATCACCAAACTTTTGGAACTGGTCTAATCATCTCATTATTGAAAAGAGCCATGTCATCAGAACTGATCATTGTATAATCTTCTTCTTGCCGTGTACAGGGCTCTATTGGTTCTGCTCACTTCACTTAGCATCAGTTCATTTAAATCTCTCCCAGCCTCTCTGAAATCATCTTGCTGGTCATTTCTTACAGAACAATAATATTCCATAACATTAACATACCATAATTTATTCAGCCATTCTCCAATTGATGGGCATCCATTCAGTTTCCAGTTTCTTGCCATTACAAAAAGTTTTTGCATATATGGGTCCCTTTACCTCCTTTAAGATCTCTATAGGATAAAAAATACTGCTGAGTCAATGGATATGCATAGTTGGATAACTCTTCCAGGATAGTGCCAAATTGCTCTCCAGAATGGCTGGGGATTTGTTCACAACTCCACCAACAATGTATCTGTATCCCAGTTTTTTCCCACATCATCTCTAACATTCGTCATTATCTTTTCCTTTCATCTTAGCCAATCTGAGAGGTATGTAGTGATACCTCAGAGTTGTCTTAATTTGCATTTGTCTGATCAATAGTGATTTAAAACACCTTTTTGCATGACTAGAAATAATTTCAATTTAGTCATCTGAAAATTTTCTGTTCATATTCTTTGACCATTTATCAAGTGGAGGATGGCTTAAATTCTTATAATTTTGAATCAATTCTGTATATATTTTAGAAATGAGGTCTTTATCAGAACCCTTAAATGTAAAAATGTTTTCCCAATTTGTTGTTTCTCTTCTGATCTTGTCTGCATTAGTTTTTTTTTTTTTTTATTATTTTTAACTTAATATAATCAAAATTATCTATTTTGTGACCAATAATGATCTCCAGTTCTTCTTTGGTCTCAAATTCCTTCCTCCTTCATAAAGTTGAGAGGTAAATTATCCTATGTTCTTTTAATTTGTTCATAATATCATTCTTTATGTCTAGTTTTCAATTTTCTCAGCAGTTTTTATCAAATAATGAATTCTCATCCCCCAAACTGGGGTCTTTGGGTTTGTCAAACACTAGATTACTATAGTCATTGACTATTTTATTCTCAATACCTAAACTATTGCACTGATCAACTACTCTGTTTCTTAGCTAGTACCAAATGGTTTTGATGACTGATGCTTTGTAATATAGGTTTAGATCTGGTACAGCTAGACCACCTTCATTTGACTTTTTTTTCATTAATTCCCTTAAAATTCTTGACCTTTTGTTCAGATGAATTTTGTTGTTAATTTTTCTAGGGGTAAAATTGTTTCTTGGGGGTTTGATTGATATAGCACTAAATAAATAGATTATTGTCATTTTTATTATATTTGTTCCACCTATCCAAGAGCACTTGAGATTTTTCCAGTTGTTTAGATCTGACTTTATTTGTGTGGAAAGTGTTTTGTAGTTTTGTTCATATAGTTCCTGACTTTCCCTTGGCAGATAGATTCCCAAACATTTTATACTATCGACAGTTATTTTAAATTGAATTTTTCTTTGTATCTCTTGTTATTGGACTTTGTTGGTGATATATAAAAATGCTGATGATTTATGTGGATTTATTTTGTATCCTTCAACTAGGTAAAAATAAAGATTATTTCTAAATTTAGTTGATTCTCTAGGGTTCTGTATGCCATCACAACATCTGCAAAGAGTGATAATTTGGTTTCCTTATTACCTACTCTAATTCCTTTAATCTTCTTTTCTTTTTTTATTGCCAAAGCTAGCATTTCTAATACAATATTGAACAGTAACGGTGATAGTGGACAACCTTGTTTCACTCCTGATTTTATTGGAAATGGTTCTAGTTCGCCCCCATTATAAATGATACTTGTTGATGATTTTAAATAGATGCTTCTGGTCATTTTAAGGAAAAGTCAATTTATTCCTGTACTCTCTAGTGTTTCTAATAGGAATGGGTGTTAAATTTCATCAAATGCTTTTTCTGCATCTATTGAGATAATCATATGGTTTTTGTTAGTTTGGTTATTGATATAGTCAATTATGCTAATAATTTTCTTAACATTGAACCAGCCTTGCATTCTTAGTATAAATCCTACTTGGTCATGATGTATTATTCTGGGTATGACTTTCTGTAATCTCTTTGTTAATATTTTATTTAAGATTTTTGCATCAATATTCATTAGGGAAATTGGTCGATAATTTTTTTTCTCTGCTTTCCTCATATGTGTTTTAGGTTTCAGTACCATGTATATCATAAAAGGAATTTGATAGGAGTCCTTCTTTCCCTATTTTTTCAAATAATTTGTATAGTATTGGAGTTAATTGTTCTTTAAATGTTTGGTAGAATTCACATGTAAACCCATCTGGCTCTGGAGATTTTTTCTTAGGGAGTTGATTAATAACTTGTTCTATTTCCTGTCCTAAAATGGGACTATATAATAATTTATTTCCTCTTCTATTAACCTGGGTAATCTATATTTTTATAGATATTCCTCCATTTCATTTAGATCATCAAATTTATTGGTATGTAATTCGGCAAAATAGTTCCTAAATATTGCTCTAATTTTCTCTTCATTGGTGGGAAGTTCTCCCTTTTCATTTTTGAGACTAACAATTTGATTTTCCTCTTTCCTTTTTCTAATCAAATTAACTAAAGGCTTATCTATTTTGTTGGTTTTTCACAAAACAAATTCTTAATTTTATTTATTCATCCCAATTTCTTTTTTACTTTCATTTTATTAATCTCCCCTTTTATTTTTAGAATTTCAAATTTGGTATTTGATTAGGGGGGAGTTAATTTGTTCTTTTTCTAGCTTTTTAAAATTGCAACCTCAATTCATTGATTTTCTTTTTATTTTATACAAGTAAACATCTAAAGATATAAAATTTCCTCTTATTGCCATTTTGGCTGCATCCCACAAATTTTGATATGTTGTCTCATTATTGTCATTCTCTTGCATGAAATTATTGATTGTATCTATGATTTGCTGTTTCACCCATTCATTCCTTAGGATGAGATTATTTAGTGTCCAATTTGTTTTTGGTCTATTTTCTCCTGGCCATTTATTGAATGTAATTTTTTATTGCATCATGATCTGAAAACAATATATTTACTACTTCTGCCTTTCTGTATCTGAGTTTGAGGTCTTTATGCCCTAATTATATGGTTAATTTTTGTAGAGGTTCCATGAACTCCTGAAAAAAATAAAAGTGTACTCCTTTCCGTCTCCAATTTTTTCCAAAGATCTATCATACCTAATTCTTTCAGTATTCTATTTACATCTTTAACTTCTTTCTTATTTATATTGTGGTTCAATTTATCTAGTCCTGAGAGAGCAAGGTTCAGATCTTCCACTATTATAGTTTTGCTGTTTATTTCTTCTTGCAGCTTTCTTAACTCCTTCTTTAGGAATTTAGATATTATACCACTTGGTACATATGATTAGTATTGATATCACTTCATTATCTACAGTACTTTTGGCAAGATATGGTTTCCTTCTTTATCTCTTTTAATTAGATTTATTTTTGATTTTGCTTGATCTGAGATCAGGATGACTACCCCTGCTTTTTTTTTTTTTTTTTTTTACTTCACCTGAAGCATAATAGATTCTGCTCCAGCCTTTTACCTTTACTCTTTATGTTACTGGATGTAAAGAATCACTGTTCTTTAAATGTGTTTCTTGTAAACAACATATTGTAGGGTTCTGGCTTTTGATCCATTCTGCTATCTGCTTCCATTTTATGGGAGACTTCACCCCCTTCACTAGTTAAAAGTTAAAACTACTAACTCTATATTTCCTGCCATCTTATTTGTTCCAAATTATGCTTTCCTCTTTCCTTTTCTACTTTCCCTTTTCCCCAGTATTTTACTTATAAGCACCACTTGCCTCAAACAGCCCTACCCCTTTCTTATATTTTTCCCTCTTATGTCTGTTTTCTCTTCTATTAACCTTTCCCTTTCCTTTTCCTTTCCCCCTCCAACTTCGTTATAAGATGAGAAATGTTTTTCTATGAAAACCAAATATATCGTATATTCTCTCTTTGAGACAAATATGATGAGAGTTAAGATTCACACAATCTTTATCCCCCTTCCTTCCCTCAATTATAACAGGTTTTTTTTTGCCTTTTTGTAAGATGTAGTTTCCCTTATTTTAGCTCCACTTCCCCCTTTTTCCAGTACAATCTCTTTTCCACCTTTAGTTTCTTTTTTATATTATAACAGTAAAATCAAATTACACATGCACTCTCTATGTATATCCATAACAGAGATACAGTTCGCAAGAATTCTTTTCTTTTTATCTTTTTATGCTTCTCTTGAGTTCTATATGTGGAGATCAAATTTTTTGTTCACCTCTGGTCTTTTCATCAGAAATCCACCTGCATATCTTCTTCCCTGAAAGTAAATGTTCAGTTTAGTGATGTAGTTTATTGTTGGCTGCATTCCAAATTCCTTTGCCTTTTGAAATATTAGATTCCATGCCCCTTCAGTCCTTTAATGTGGAAGCTGCTAGGTCCTGGAGTAATCCCTGCTGTGGTTCCTCAGAATTTGAATTCTTTTTGGCTGCTTGCAACATTTTTTCCTTGTTCTGAAATTTAGCCATGATATTCCTTGAAGTTTTAATTCTGGGGTTCCAGATGAAGCCCCAAAGAGTGATTTAAATTGCTCCCCATCACATAAGACTCACCTAGAAGAAATTAAATAGGATGTTAAAAGAGAGCTAGAAGAAAAAAAGGGGAAAGGAAATGAGAAAAGAAAACAGAAATTATCTGAAGATATTTTTCTAAGAATTCCTCTTTCAGGAGGTGTTTAGTGAATTCTTTCAATGGCTGTTTTACCTTCTGATTCTAGGACATCAGTGCAGTTCTCTTCAATTATCCTGAAAAATAATGTCTATGTTCCTTTTTTTTTTCAGTCATGGTTTTCAGGAAGTCAATACTCCTTAGATTGTCTCTCTTAGACCTATTTTTCAGGTCAATTTTCCCAAGTAGGTATTTTACATTTTCTTCTATTTTTTTTTCATTTTTTTGGTTTTGCTTGACTAATTCTTAATGTTTCAATAATGTCATTCATTTCTATTTGTTCCATTTTGATTTTTAGTGAATTATTTTCTTTATTTACTTTTTAAAGTTCTTTTTATATTTGGTCAATTGAATTTTTAAATGAGTTGTTTTGTTCTATGGATGCTTTTTCCATTTCACTAAGTCTATTTTGTAAGGAATTTTCTTCAGATAATTTCTGTGTTTCATTTTCTCATTTCCTTTCCCCATTTTTCTTCTAGCTCTCTTTTAACATCCTATTTAATTTCTTCTAGGTGAATCTGATGTGATGGGGACCAATTTAAATCACTCTTTGGGGCTTCATCTGGAGCCCCAGTTTTGGTAACATTAAGGTTTGAAATTTGTTCTCTTTCACAATAAAAACTACCTATGGTCAGAGTTCTTTTTGCTTTTTTGCTCATTAAAAAAAAAAGTTGTGATCTGCTTTTAGAGCAAGGGAGATTGTCCAAACTTCCTCTTCAAGCAGCAGTGGCTGTATAGGGTCAGTGCTGACTGACTTCTGGTGCTGGGTGGGCATGGCCAAGTCCTGTGAAATTCTGGCATTTTGGGGTTCACCATCTAACACTTTTGTATTTGTTTTGGATATTTTATAAGTTCTGTGCTGATCTCCTGGATTGCAAGAGTAGCCAACACTGCTGTAGATTCCTCCCCATAGATTCTCTGGCATGCAGAGACCACACCACCACCATACTGTGTGCTGCCTGCATTTGGCATCTGTGCTCAGCCTGCTTGCACTTGTTTTCCCTCCCCTCATGCTGGATTGAAACATACCTTTTCTGGAGATCTTTGAAATTTATCTTCTGCTGGTAATTTGTTAGACTTACAATATTCATAGGTTCTGTAACTCCAGAGCTAATTTAGAGACTGGATTTGCTAGTTAGTCTGAGGCTTGTAGGAAGAGCTCATTGAAAGATATGAGTCCTCTTTGCCATCTTGGCTCTGCCCCCAAATGATATATATTTAAAATAAAGTAATAACAAATTATGTGTTTCCCTGCATTTTGCATTCTAGATGCCTTCTTTCAAAGTAATGTACTTCTGACTCTGAAAACTACCCATGATGCTGTAATCGCAATTCCAGTTGCTGTTTATAATTCAAACTGATCTATTGACCTTCTGGAAACCCACACAGTGAGACCACTAAGTCAGATGTTTAGTCACAAAACACATATTTGCTTTTGAATATATTTTGGATATTTCCACATAGTTGGATAAACCAAAAATAATTTTTAACAATATACTTAAATCTGTGGCTTCTTGAAGACTCATTCAGTGCCTTTGACACCAGTCTCTATGGCACAGACCTTGATGACTCAAAACTGATTGAAGAGCCCAGTGTAATATCACATATTATAATCAGAATAAATACCACAAGATCCATATAATAGTAAACATGAAGAAAAAACAACAAGAAATAATAGGGGTTGTTCTCAAAAATTTGGGTTGGAAGTGGAGACTTAATCACTGGCCGTTTCAAAGGCCACATCTGAGTTGCATTATTGATGCATTGAACAAAATCTGTTTTATATTCATACATCTCTTTCTTATTGCTGCCAAATTAATTATTTTCATTCAAAGTTATATCATGTCTCTTCCTTACTTCAGTAATTTCATATATGTAGTTAAATAAATTAAATTCAGGCTACTTAAGCTAGCATTTAATGTCCTTCACAATATGATTCAACTTATCTTTTCTGTTTTATCTTACTCTGCTTCCCTTCATTTATATTATACTCTATTCAAAAAAAAGATTAGTCAACATTTACTAAATACTTCCTGTACATATAACTTTTCTATATAACTCACCTCTTCCTCATACTTTCCCCCATAAATAAAATATCTGTTCCAAAATCCTTCTTACCTTCAAATGCCACCTCATACAATAAGCTTTCTTTGATATGAAAACAAAGTGTTCCCCCCTTCTAATTTCTATTACAATATTTCTTTCTTTTGGTCTTAAATGGCATTTGTACCTCTTTTATATACTTACCACATTTCATTCTGTACTAAAGCTGTGTGTATGTATGTGTCATAACTGTAATTAGTTGTAGGCTCTTCAAGACTGAAGTGGTATCTTATTTAATCTTTTTGCCTTCTTAAGTACTCAGTGTTATGCTCATAAAATCTTGAGGTCATAAGATCACAGATTTAAGCTTGTAATGGAGATCTTCCATTTAGATGAGGAAACAGTATCACATAGTATCACAAGTATCACCATTTGTACTCAGATCTTCCGACTTTATCCCCATATTTTTTCACTCATTGTGTTACCTAGCCACTTTGTACATGGTAGCTGCTTCCTATATTTATTGAAGTGAGTTGGTATTCTAGGTATTTATAATCTACCTGGGATTACATTTATTTACATATAAGGCTTCATTCCCCTACTAGATTATAGGATGTTTGAAGAAATGGACCAGATCTCATTCATCTTATTCTATTAACACAGAATCAGAAATTGTTTATTTTTATTTATTAAGCACTTTTATGCATTAAGCACTTGCTATATGTGAGGCACTATGGAAGGCAATGGAAATACAAATACAAAACTGATACAGTTCTAACCTTTGAGATTCTTATTCTAATGGGGACAGACAAAACATATATATATATATATATATGTGTATATATATATACACATATATATATATACACACACACACAAACACATATATATGTTCTTTGTGATGGCAAAGAACTGGTAGTGTTTGAGGACTTCCATCTGTCAATGGTGGGGAAGAGCCCAGTGTAACATCCATTGATTAGAAATAACTGAACAAACTTTGGTATGTGAAAGTAATAGAATACTAAAAACCTGGGAAGACATATAAACTGATGAAAAGTGGAATTAACAGAATCAGAACACTGTACACTGTAAAAGCCAATTTTGTAGTATGATTAACAGTGAAAGATACAATCATTTTCAGCAATTCAATTATCCAAGACAATTTTGAAGGATTTATGATGAAAAATGCTATCCCCCTCAAGAGAAAGAAATGATAGAGTCTGAATACAGATTGAAGTATATTTTTAAAATTTTCTTTCTTTCTTTCTTTCTTTCTTTCTTTCTTTCTTTCTTTGTTTCTTCTTTCTTTCTTTCTTCCTATTTTCTTTCTTTCTTTCTTTCTTTCTTTCTTTCTTTCTTTCTTTCTTTCTTTCTTTCTTTCTTTCTTTCTTTCTTGACAACATTTCAATTAGCTTGCCTTCTCAGGGAAAAAATAAGAGAGAATTTGAAACAAAATTTTTTTAAATATTAAAAAATGATTTTACATGTAATTGAGAAAAATATTTTTAAAAATAAGAGAAGAATGATAATAAGAATGATCATAACAAAGGCACTCTGGGGTGTGAGGTCATAGGATAATCAACTGTCATTGCTTTTTTAGAAGTAATGATAGTAGCATCCTTTCCAGACCAGTCAAGTCAATGAGCATTTATTAAATTCATACTCTGTTGCAAGACTTGTGCTAAGTGTTGGTATACAAAAAATAAAAATAAGTCTGCTCAGATTCTAATGCAAGAATGCTCCAAGCAAGAGGCCATAAGCAAGAAGGAGGTATAATATGTGTACATAGCAATAGAGTAGATGGCAAGATGCTTGGGATGAATGGCTAGTTGATGTGAAGCATGATCTGGAAAAGAGTAGTTGTACTGGGAATAGTTGAGTAGGTACTTACTTACTAAGGTAGGCTGTTGATAAAATTTTCCCTTCAACTATGTGTTTGACAAATGTTTGTTGAATGAACAAATACATATATGTTTGGTGCCCACTTCTTGCTTATTCCTTTGTGGATATATGATACTCACACTTCTTCCTTAGCGTTGATTGTATTCCATTGCAGTGTTCTTTAGTTGATATCCCCATCCATTAATTTGAATTTCACCTCCCAGGCTAACCATTCTTTGGATCCATCCCCTACCCTAGTGCTGACATTAAGCCTGAGACAGACCTTCTCTGAAGGTTCCTAATTATATCCTTTATTTATTTTACTTCCCCACTGTTGAATGTTGACATTATTTCGACCTGCTGTTATTTCCATTTTATGGCCTGGTCAGGTACATTCTACTTTCCCATTATGATATAAAAAATGAGATGCTCTATAGGGGCCAAAGGAGTAATTTAGCTGGGAATTTTGAGAGCTCTATATTGACTGCTGAGGTTCTGACTTGACAAATAAGGCTGGACACAGTAGTCATTTATTCTCTCCTATTAAAACATCGCTGAAAGGGCTATTTTCTTTTTTTTTTTCTTTTTCCTTTCTCTCTTTTTTTTTTTTTTAATTTAATAGCCTTTTATTTACAGGTTATATGTATGGGTAACTTTACAGCATTAACAATTGCCAAACCTCTTGTTCCAATTTTTCACCTCTTACCCCTCACCCACTCCCCCAAATGGCAGGATGACCAATAGATGTTAAATATATTAAAATATAAATTAGATACACAATAAGTATACATGACCAAACCGTTATTTTGCTGTACAAAAAGAATCAGACTCTGAAATATTGTACAATTAGCTTGTGAAGGAAATAAAAAATGCAGGTGGGCATAAATATAGGGATTGGGAATTCAATGTAATGATTTTTAGTCATCTCCCAGAGTTCTTTCTCTGGGCATAGCTGGTTCAGTTCATTATTGCTCCATTGGAAATGATTTGGTTGATCTCATTGCTGAGGATGGCCAGGTCCATCAGAACTGGTCATCATATAGTATTGTTGTTGAAGTATATAATGATCTCCTGGTCCTGCTCATTTCACTCAGCATCAGTTTGTGTAAGTCTCTCCAGGCCTTTCTGAAATCATCCTGTTGGTCATTTCTTACAGAACAATAATATTCCATAATATTCATATACCACAATTTATTTAGCCATTCTCCAACTGATAGGCATCCACTCAGTTTCCAGTTTCTAGCCACTACAAAGAGGGCTGCCACAAACATTCGTGCACATACAGGTCGAAAGGGCTATTTTCTAAGCAGCTGCCACCCAAGCTACAAAGAAGGCACTTGTGCTCATCCTTTCTTTCCTGCTCTGGTTCTGATTTAGGTCCGTACTGACAGCACCAGGGACAAAGTGTTATTGTTAAAGAGCATGAGGCCAGGGCATGGTTGGGTAGTGAGGTGATGGTGGATGGATAGGGATAAGAAAAAGGGAGGGGAATGTCTCTTTTAGCACTCTGTTGGCAGTAATGTTAAACAGACACCCTGTCTTCTGCTTTGCTAGTTGGTCTGTCTCCACAGCAACAGGAACTAGGGCAGTAGCAGCTAGCTACTTTCAGCTCACTTTTTAAGAAGGCCTGTTGGATTCAGTCATGGCTTGTGCTCTTGATAATGAGCTACAGATTCAGAGACCAGGATCTATACACATATTAAGTTAGTGGATTGAGGCATATATCTTTGTAAAATTTAGTGAGGAAAATACCGGCAGGGAAACAAAAAGTTTTTGTGTGTTCACCCTTAATACATGTCAAATAAAATTCACTCTATTTGAAAGCCTAAGAGAAATCTAAGTTAAGCAACCATCTATCAGCAAGAAAAGCTTGTAATGGATAAAGGTAGTTTGTGCTGAGAATAAACCACTTTACAAAAACTTCTGACCAGCCTGTTCTGCTATAGTACATGGTGGTCCATACTGTAATAAATAAAACTGGCATTTTAAGACATTGGTTTCCCATAAATCATTACTTTTTCCCAGTAAGAGCTTCTTAGATTAGACCATTAATGTATAACTGAAAAACATTAGGGTGTTATGGATACAGAACTAGCCTCAGAGTCAGAAAGCTTTGAGTTTTAGTCCTAGCTTTGGCACCATACTGATTGTATATTCAGAGCAAGTCACTCAACTTCTCAGTGCCTCTAGCAACCTTATAGGATGATAAGTTGCTAAATTACTACTGTTTAGAATTAGTACGTAGACCTTCACTGACAAATTCTCTACACTAATGAAATCATAGGTGGAGATCAAAAAAAAAAAAAAATCTATGGCAACAGAACAAACAATTAAGTATATTTATCCCTATTTAAAATAAATTAGACAATTTAAATAATTAAAATAAATGTTTTTCTCAGGTGCAAATAAAAGTTACAGTATTCATGAACTTCATCTTATGGTTTGCAGACATCCAAGGCTCAATAATTTATTGGAATAAAATTTGTATTTAATTGCATAGTAGTAGAATTTTAGAGTAAAAAGCATACATCCAATTTAGCTCAGAAAAGAAAGGAATTCCCACTAATAATACCCTAGATGTCATCCAGATTCTGCTCAAAGACCTTTCCTGGAAACTCATTCTACTTTGGGACAGACTAATGGTAAGGAATTTTTCCTAATGTCAAATTAGATCCTTCCTTCACATTAGGGCCTTTCAAATACTTAAATGCAATTTCTTTTTCTCCTTAAGACTTCTCTCTCCAGGTGAAAAATTCCCTTTTCCTTCAAAGGATTCTCATTTGATATGGACTCGCAGTCCTTTGCCTTCCTCTGTACATTATCTAGTGTATCAATGCCTTTTTAAAAATTGTTTTATTAAAGTGTTTTGTTTTCAAAACCTATGCATAGAAAATTTTCAGCATTCATTCCTGCAAAACCTTGTGTTCCAGTTTTCCTCCCTTCCCCCTCCCCTTTCCATAGACAACAAGTAATCCAATGTATGTTAAACATATTCTATACTTATTTCTACTATTATCATGCTGCACAAGAAAAATCAGATCAAAAAAGAAAAAAAAATGAAAAAGAAAACAAAATGCAAGCAAACAACAACATAAAGAGTGGACATACTATCTTGTGATCCACATTCAGTCCCCATTCAGTCCCCATAGTCCTCTCTCTGCGTGCAGATGTCTCTCTTAATCACAAGATTGTTGGAATTGGCCTGAATCATCTCATTACTAAAAATAGCAATGTCCATCAGAATTGATCATCATATAATCTTGCTATTGCTGTGTACAGTGATCTCCTGCTGTCTAATTCTTCTTGCAGTTCTCTTAACTTTTCCTCTAGGAATTTGCATATATATTAGTATTTCTATTACTTCATTATCTATGCTACCCTTTAGCAAGATATAGTTTCCTTCCTAATCTCGTTTAATTAGATTTATTTTTGCTTTTGATTGATTTGAGATCAGGATCACTATTCTTGCTTTTTGTTTTTTTACTTCAGCTAAAGCATAATACATTCTGCTTCATCTTTTTATCTTTACTCTGAATGTATCATTCTGTTTTAAATGTGTTTTTTGTAAACAACATATTGTAGGATTCTGATTTTTAATCCAGTCTGCTATACAATTCTGTTTCATGTGAGAGTTCATCCCATTCACATTCACAGTTAAAATTACTAATTCTGCATTTCCCGGCTTCTTATTTTTCCCAAGTTATACTTTTCTCTTTCTTTTCCCTCTTATCTTCCTCCCCAGTATTTTGCTACACACCATTCCTTCCCTCAAACTGCCCTCTCCTTTTCTACAGCTTTCACCTTCTACTTCTATTCTTACTTCTATTAGTCTCCCCTTTTCCTTTAGACTTCCCCTTCTACTTCCCTATAGAGTGATACAAGTTCCTCTGTAAAGCTAAATATGTCTGATATTCTCTTTGAGCCAAATCTGATGAGAGTAAGATTTACACAAAACCTACCCCCCCTCCCTTTTTCCCCCTCAATTGCAATAGGTCTTTTTTGTTTCTTCATGAGATGTAATTTGCCCCATTTTACCTCCATTTACCTCATTTTCTAGTACAATCCCCTTTTCATCTCTAGTTTTTTTTTAATATCATCACAATAAAATCAAATCATACCTATACCCTCTAAGTATACCAATAACAGAGATACAGTTCTGAAGAGTTAAACATATCTTCCCATTTAGAGATGTAAATTTTTTAATTTTTAAAAGAAGCTGTTATTTTATTTCTTTCCTTTTTACCTTTCTATGTTTTTCTTGAATTCTGTATTTGAAGATCAAATTTTCTTTTCAACTCTGGTCTTTTCATCAGAAATAAATGAAATTCACCTGTTTCCTTGAATATACATCTTTTCTCCTAAAAGATAATGCTCGATTTTGCTGAATAGTTGATTCTTGGCTGCAATCCAAGTTCCTTTGCCTTTCAAACTATCAGATTCCAGACTTTGATCTTTTAATATGGAAACTGCTAGGTCCTGGGTAATCATGATTGTAGCTCCTCAATATTTGAATTCTTTCTTTCTGGCTGCTTTCAATATTTTCTACTTGATCTGATAATTCTGAAATTTAGCTATGACATTCCTTGAAGTTTTTATTTTGGGGTCTCTTTCAGGAGATGATCAGTGAATTCTTTCAATGGCTATTTTAGTTTCAGGTTCTAGAATATTAGAGCAGCTTTCCTTGATTTCCTGAAAGATGGTCTATGCTCTTTTTTTTTTTTTCATCATAATTTTCAAGTAGCCCAGTAATTCTTAGATTGTCTTTTCTAGATCTATTTTCCAGGTCAGTTGTTTTTCCAGTGAGGTATTTTACATTTTCTTCTATTTTAATTTTTTGGTTTTGTTTTGTCTCATTGAGTCATTCACTTTCATTTGTTCAATTCTAATTTTTAGTGAATTGTTTTCTTCAGTTATCTTTTTTAATCTCCTTTTGCATTTGGCCAATTGAACTTTTAAATGAGTTTTGTTCATTTTTTTTTCCATTTCACAAATTATGTTTTTAAACATGTTAGTTTCTTTTTCAAATCTATTTTGTGAGGAAGTATATGCTTTTTTCATTTCATCAAATCTATTTTGTAAGAAGTTGTGATTTTTCCATTTCACTAACTCTGTTTTTTAAGGTGTTTTCTTCAATTAATTTTTGTTTCCTCTTCCAAACTCTTTTGCAAAATTCTCATCCCTTTTCCCCATTTTTCTTCTCTCTTTTCAAATCCTTTTTTAATTCTTCCAAGAGCCTTTTGAGATGAGAACCAACTCATATCACCCTTTGGAGCTTCATCTGGAGATCATTTGCCTTTAGTATTCTCAGAGTTTGAGGTCTGTTCTTCTCTGTCTCCATTAAAAACTATCTATGGTCAGAGTACTTTTTGCTTTTTTGATCATTTTTTAAAGGTTGAGGAATGCTCTTAGGGCAAAGGGGAAATTGTCTCAAGCTTCCTTTATAGACAACAGCAGCTTTATGCTGCCCTGCATTAATGCTATTGATTCTTTTTCCTGTGCTGGGTAGACGTGTGGCCAAGTCCTGCATTATTCTGAGGTTCAGAGGCTCACTATTTGCCTTTTTGTATTTGCATTGGATGTCTCACAGCTAATCTGCTGATCCACTGTTTTCTAAATCAGGACAGAGTAGCCAACACTTTTTGGTGGATTCCCCCATGGGATGTCACATCACCCTGAGTCCCTGTGCTGCACTTGTGTTCAGCCACCTCTCTCCATGTCCATTTGAAACTGATCTTTTCTAAAGTTTTTCCATGATATCTTGTTCTGGAATTTTGTTACACTCCAAATATTTGTGGGTTCCATTATTCCAAAATCAGTTCAGAGGCTTGATCTTATATTGATCTGTGGGACGTGAGGAAAAGCTCAGATAAAGACCTGTCTACTCTCCATCATCTAGGCTCTGCCTCCTCTCAAATCCTTTCTTAAAATGACACCTAGAGGGGAAGCTAGGTGTTGTAGTAGTTAGAGTACCAGCCCTGAAGTCAGGAGGACCTGAGTTCAAATCTGGCCTCTGACACTTAACACCTCCTAGCTCTGTGACCTTGGGCAAGTTACTTAACCCCAATTGGTTCAGCAAAAAAAAAAAAAAAAAAAAAAAAAAAAGCAGACCTAAAAATGAACACAATTATCCAGGTGAGAGTAGATGAAGGCAGAATAGTGCTTCTATTGCCTCCCTAACTCCTGGACTTCATCTCTCTTATTGCAATCTCAAATCAGGTGAGATTTTTTAGCTGTCAAATCAAACATTTGACTCCTTGAACTTACAATTTATTAACTCCTCTGGCATCTAGCTCTTTTTCAAAACAATTTCTGAGTAAATCCATTCCCTCCCTGACAATGCATTTATGAAGTTTATTTACCTATATATTTATTTTTTTATTTAGTGCTCAAGTTCAAGGTTCTATATTTATTCATAATGAATTTTATCTTCTTTTTGTAAACAAAGTCATTTATGACTCTTCATGACTCCATTTGGGATTTTTTTGAAAATAGTTATAGAGTAGTTTACCATTTTTCCTGCTCATTTTACGTATGTGGGAACTGAGGCAAATAGGGACAAGTGACTTGCATGGGGTCACACAACTAGTAAGTGTCAAAGTGAATTTGGGAAACTAAGTCTTCCTGACTTCAGGAATGGTACTCTATGATGGCACTTAATTTCCCTTTCATCTTTCTAGATTCAACCATATGGTCTAGCTTCCCAGGGTCTTTTTGGATCTTGACTATATCTCAGTATATTGACTATATCTCCTACTGAAATCTATGTTGCACCTTTATCAGCAAACTAATGCTGAGGTAACAGGATCTGTTAGTCTTCTTAATCTGCAGCATTTATTACTATTGATCCCCTTCTACATACTTTCTCCATTCTCAAGTTTTTCTCTCTGACCACTTTTTTCTCAGATCCTTTTCTGGATCTTCTTTCTTGCCATACCATCAAATCATGTGGGAGGATCAAAAGTTCCCTTTCCCCCCCCTTTCTATACTGTTTGTCTTGGTGACAAACAGTTCTTGGTGAACCTATCATAGGTTCAATGTTTATATCCCTACAGATTATTATCAGATTGTATATCTGGTCCTGGGCTTTCTTCTAGTCCAGAGCTTGTTTTCACCCCTCTCATATGTAATCTATTTTTTTCTATTAATATAGCCATTATATAGCCTTTATTATAGGCACATGAACCCTTTGCCTAGACTGTTTCAGTATTTGTTTTCCTTCTTTCAAAACTTCCATTACCTTCAATTTATCTTTTACATGCATAAAATGTTTTTCCTAAAACCATTAACATATAATCTCCCTACTCAATTAACCACAGTATTTCCTTATTACTCCCAGGATCAAATATAAAGTCTTCCTATTGGCATTAAGGTTGTTCACAGTGTGCACCTTTCATGGCTTCACAATCTTTTGACATTTGACTTCCCTGCAGGAATTACATGATCTAGCTATACTGGATTATTTATTCTTCTCATGAAATCTTTTGTTTCTGTTCCTGTGTCCCTGTTCCTCATGCTTTTTTCCCATTTCTGAAATGCCATCATCTGCAGAATACCTTTTCTACTCCTCCACCTCCTGAGTTCCTTTCCTTTAAAAATGGCTCATCAATAGAGATCAAGACCTTGCACCTAAGAGAGAAGTAAGATAGAGTTGGCAGAATGGGAAAAAGAGAACTCTATTCTCTTCAGGCACTTCTAGCTTCTATCTTTAAGAGAGAAGATGGACAATGAAAACCCCACTTCAGGTTATTGCAGGAACAAAAAGCCAACATGACTATTAGCCAACATAAGATTAATTAGTAGTCGTTGCTGTGACCTATCTCTAGCTCGCTACACTAGACACTTTGAAGAATTTCCCCTTGGATATGATCTGAGACTTTCTTTCTTAGTTGAACTGAGTGGTCTTACTCCCAAAGGAAGAACAACATTTTTGTCTACACATAGTCTCCTCTGTATACTTATTCTGATTTGTGTTACGCTATCAATTTTGATAAATAAGGTTTCTTTCCTATAGGTTATGTGTGTACTCATTTTTTTTTTTTTTGTGGAAAGGAAATCAAGCTTTGGATATAAAATTTGCATTTATCTTTCCTTGTTAATGAATAGTGATAAGAAATTTATCTTGAACCTGAAAATCATATCCCAAAGACTAATAATACTTAAAGGAGGAGTTAGATATAATTTGAGAAAAAGCAGAATGGTAGTCTCAATCCTGCAATGCCTGCTTTTTCTTTAATGGGAATTAAAGTCTCCTTGGGATGAGGGTAAACTAAGAAAAGCTTGTGGATGTCTATTCTTCCTCCCTTTGAGCCATACTTCCTTGCTACAGGTAGGGGACAATATTCATAGAAAAACTTTATTCAAAGCTTTGGCTAAATCAAGGTTAAACTCCCACAGTATTTCCTTCATCTGTAATTTTAGTCATAGTCATTAAAAAAAGAATTAAAAAAAAATGAAATGAGACATGATTTGTTCTTGATGAAGCCAGGATGACTCTATGAAACCACTTCTCTTTGTAGATATTCAATAAACTCTTTAACAATCCTTTCCAGAATTTTCTCAGGAATTGAAGTTAAACTCGATGGAATAGAATTTGCTGATTCTGCTCCTCTTCCCACTTTCATTTCACTTTTGAATATTATTGACAGTAACTCAACAATTCCTTCTGTCAGTTCTTAATTATAAATGAGATTATAGTTAAATGGACTTTCGTGACATTATTTCACCAAAGAAAACTAGGTTCTCTCTTACTATTGTCTTATCCTGGTATCAACTCCCTTTTAGCATTTTTCTGTCAAATCCAAATCATTTTCCTTGGCTAAGGAAACAGAATCAAAATCGTCATTGAAAAACTGCCATTTTTTTCTTCCTAGTTGGTATCATTTCCACCCCAACCAAGAGTCTAATCCCTTCTTTGATCTTTCTTTTTCTCTCAATATAGCTAAAAACTTAACATCATTTTTTTTTATCTCTCCTTCTCTCAATGGCCTCAGCTCATTTTAAGTTTTTGACATACCTAATACTATATATTTAGGACTGTCTTTTGTTTCTAAATTCAGCCCTAGTATCTGGGATACAACTGACTCTTCACGACTCCATTTGGGGTTTTCTTGACAAAAACAGTGAGGTGATTTGCCATGTCCTTCTCTAGCTCATTGTAGGGATGAGAATATTGAGGGAAACAGGCTTAAGTGACACATGAAGCCAGATTCAAAATCAAAAAGATGAGTTCTGACATCAGGCCCAGAACTTTATGCACTACTTTCATTTAGTGAAGCTCTTAAACAGTAAGTTATTACGTTAAGTACTAAGTATGATTTTTATCATCATCATCAACATCAACATAAACCTATGCCCAAATGCATTTTATTTACCTGAAGTCATCCAAAAGAGACTCAACACCTACATATAAAGGAGATGTTGCCAAAAGTATAAGCTATAGAAAAAATATTTTATGATATAGAAAGGAGTAATAGTTTAGCTAATTTACCATCCTAACCCCAAACATAGATCAATAAATTAATCACCCAACATCAATTAAGAACTTACTATGTGCTATACACTGGGGACAAAAAGACAATAATTACATTGTCTCTGGGGAGACAGCATATACACATAAATAAGTAGGTATAAAATGAATGTAAAAATTAAACCTGAAAAAGGGAATGAGGTAATTTCCCATAATATATCAGCATTAGAACTGAACAATCAGAAGACATTTCTTTTAAAAAAAGAGAGAATTAGAAAATGAGGACACACTTATAAAAATGGCAGTATTCAAAATATAGTTTTACACAGCATTCACTTTAATAGGCAACTTCCTACCTATTTTCCATTCAATTTCTTATGGCTGAATTTCAGATTACTTCTTTTCCTCTATAAATTTGTTAGATAACCTAAATAAGTGTATATATTTCTGTATTGGTTTCATTCCCAAGTCTTCATTTTTTGTATTGTTGTTAATAATAAGAGCTAGCATTTATATAGCACTTTAAGATGTATAGAGAATTGTATTTGTGGTATCACATTTGATCTTCACAACTGCCCTGGGAGGTAGATACTGTTTTTCCCCATTTTACAGATGAAGAAATTGAGGATGAAGACTAAAAGGAAAGATAATAAGTTCTTATTAAATTTATACATACCAAAAAAACCAGACAAAGACAGAAGAAAATATAATTAAGACAATAATATGTGTACATATATTGTTTTTTCTTCATTTTCAAAGAGAACCAATGACACCACAGAGTGAGGTCATGATTCATACATGACTTGAATTTAAGTGAGGCAGAGTTGCACAAAATCACCAGTCTCATTCTCTTTTCCAGAGTTAGTAAAGTCCAGTCACAAGGCAATGGTTTAGAATTCAGTGAATGACTTTGTCATTTTTGATGTCCATGACCTGCTTCATCTGTCTTCATGGATGATGGAACAAATTGTTCTCATCTGCCCATTCCACTGAAGGAAATCTCCACTGGAGTAGAAAGATATACCTCTAATTCACTAAGTTTGAGACCTCTTGGTTACCCTGAATCTGGTTTAGAACATCTACCAAGATGGTTTATGAAGGTGTGGCCACTGCATGTGCCATAGCTTTTTTGGAGCCACAGGTGAAAGTTTAGTTCCAGGGGGCACTAAAGCCCTAAAAATGGCTCAGCAAGCTTTTACCAGAGATTCTAGTCCTTCCTGAACATTTCATATACCTCTATAAATATACATATATACATGCACACATATACATATGTATGTATACACATATACATAGTATATTTGTATATATATATTCAAAACAATATAATATGGAGAATTACAGATTCATATATTATCCTATCTGTTCTGCAGTATATGTGGAAATGGCTTTATTAGATGTTAAAGTTCAGAATAAGAAAAGATAAAATTTTAATTTAATTTCAAAAAAAGAATTCTTTGCCCAGGAACAGTATGTATGGGATATAGAATTTGGGAATTGAGCTCAGAATTAAATTGCCTGAATTCAGCAGCCTAAACTTCTATAAGAAAAAAAAAAGTGTGGAAAAAAACCCTCAAAAATACAAGCTGAAGAGTGAATTTCTTTAAAACAGAAATAATCACATCTCTATTTAAGGTTTCTAGGCACATCATTTTCATAATCAGAGTCTCAGCATGACTCCTGTCCTTCATTATTACACACATATAACATTTTCTGGATAGAATGTTCCTGTCTTCAGTTCCCTGGGAAAAGTAGCAGCACTTCATAAATAAAAATGCTAAATGCAGAAGACACAGCTGATATTTTAGCCCACTAATGAATCTAGGGGGCAGTTTTGGTATTTTTACAATGAGGATAACTTAATTGGCCTCCTTAATTACATCAATAGGAGGCCAGAGAAGATGAAAGGTATGGAAATCACAGAGTTATAGAGAATAAAGCTTTTTCTTCTCTGCGAAGGGGTTCTTTAGATTGAAACTTTGGATAAATAATAAAGTAGAAAAGACATGTAACAACACTAAAAGCTTACAATAACTTGCTACTTCAAAATGTCGGTAATCTCACTGATGTGAGTATTCTTACCTACCAGAATATCATAATTAACCATGTGTCTCCTGTTTATGTCCTGGTATGGATGGCAACATGTTCAAAAGGAAAGAATATTCTGATTAGAGGGTTCCTAGTCATGAGCCACAGTTTAAGCTTTAAATAAATTTTCCCTATGGTGCTGGGGTATGGGCTTAATGAGTCAAGGTATGAGGAAAAAGAGATCCTAACTTTTCTCCAATTAGAGATCATGTCCCCATTCTCAGGACTGGACACATTTAAATTGGATATTCATGCCCATAGTAAATTAGCCTATTAGTGGAAAAAGGAAGGAAAATAGTGGCAATTGCTTAACATGAGACAAGTAACTAGACAGAATTTCTAGAGAGCAACAAAATTATCTTAATTTCTACTCCTAATACATAAGTCACAGAGATCACAACAATGAGAAAAGCTTTGTTTTCTCTCTGAAGTCATCCAGCTCTGGTCAGGACGCATAAAGAATCACAAAGATGAAAAGACCCCAGAGATCATTCAGTTCTCACTCTCACATGATATCCCAATCTCCACTAGAACATACCTATGAATGTGATGATCTGGCCTCTAAATCTCTAATAAACACAAACCCTACTAACTCCTTAGGCAGTCTGTTCTATTTCGAGAAGGCTAAAATTGTTCATATAAATAATTCACTGTAGATTTAATTGTAAGGTTAACTAAGCACTCTCTTCACAAAATACTTCTAAAGTAGGTCATGTTATCATTGGTCTTCTCTGGCTCTGGTTTCAAGTTCATCTTTCAAAAAGCAACCAACCAGATATTCCTAAAGCACAAGTTTAACCACAAAATTCCCTACCCAGAAAGCTCCAGTGGCTCTGTATTATCTCCAGGATCAAATATAAATCCCAATGTTTGGCTTTTAAAGCCTGTAGAAATATATCTCTAGCTTATGCTTCCAGGCTTAATGAGTTCCAAGTTTTGATATTCTCTAGATAATCTGGTCTGCTGGGTGTTCTCTGGGTTTTCTTCTTCAAATCATGAACATCTTAAGAGCAGGGGCCATTTTTTTTACCAATCTCTGTAACATCTGTAGTAGTTATTGCTATTGTTGTAAGCTCTTTATAAATGTATTTTGTCTTAGCTTGATCCTATTTTTATCATTCCATCTTCCATCTCTATGAATCTTAATCAGCAGTCTCCCATTCCTGCAATGCTCTTCTTCTTCATCTTGATTCAAGTTTTCTTCAAAGACTAGGAAGTTTCCCTTGGCCCCCAAACCCACATTGCAAGGCCTTCTCTTCCTCCAAAAATATTTTGCATACATTTTATATTGAATTATTTATATGGATGATGTTTTCCTCTATAATTTCTTCCAAGGCAAGGACTATTTCATTTTAATCTTTTTATCCCTGTGACCTTACTATAGTAGATTTCCTCCTCCAAATCCCCCCAAAACAAACACTGACCTAGGCACTTAACTATGGCAAAAAGCCCTAAAATTATTTTTATTCAATTTTTCTTTTTTTCTTTATTAAAGCTTTTTATTTTTCAAAACATATGTGTGAACAATTCTTCAACATTAGCCCTTACAAAACCTCGTGTTCCAATTCTCCCTTCTTCCCCCATGCCTTTCCCTAGATGGCAAATAGTCCAATACATGTTAAACATGGTAGAAATATACGTTAAATCTAATGTATGCATACATATTTATACAATTATCATGCTGCACAATAAAAATCAAATCAAACCAGTTTTTAACAAAAAAGAGAGAGAGAAACAAAATAAAATGCAAGTAAACAACAACAAAAAGAGTGAAAAAATGTCATGTTATAAACTACACTCAGTTCCCATAGCCCTCTCTCTGGGTGTATATAGCTTTCTTCATCACTGAACAATTAGAACTGGTTTGAATCATCTCATTGTTGAAGAGAGCCATGTTCATCAGAATTGATATTGTATATCTTGGGTTGCCGTGTATAATGATCTCCTGGTTCTGCTTATTTCACTTAGCATTAATTCATGTAAGTTTATCCAGGCCTCTCTGAAATCTGGTAATTTCTTATACAACAATAATATTCTATAACATTCATATACCATAATTTATTCAGCCATTCTCTAATTGATGGGCATCCATTTGGTTTCCAGTTTCTGCACATATGTGTCCCTTTGCCTCTTTTAAGATCTCTTTGGAATATAAGCCCAGTAGAAACACTGCTGGATCAAAGAGTATGCACAGTTTGATAACTTTTTGAGCATAATTCCAAATTGCTCTGAGGAATGCACATTTCCATCAACAATGTATTAATGTCCCAGTCTTCCCACATCCCCTCTAACATTCATCATTATCTTTTCCTGTCATCTTAGCCAATCTGAGAGGTATATAGTAGTTTCTCAGGGTTGTCTAATTTGCATTTCTCTGATTGATAGTGATTTAGAGCACCTTTTCATGTGACTAGAAAAAGTGCTCCAAATCATTATTGATCAGAGAAATAGTTTCAGTTTCTTCACCTGAAAATTGTCTGTTCATATCCTTTGACCATTTATCAATTGGAGAATGGCTTGAATTCCTATAAATTTAAGTCAATTCCCTATATATTTTAGAAATGAGGTTTATCAGAACTTTTGAATGTAAAAATGTTTTTCTAGTTTATTGTTTTCCTTGTAATCTTGTCTGCATTAGTTTTGTTTACACAAAAACTTTTTAATTTAATATAATCAAAATTATCTATTTTGTGATCAATAATGATCTCCAGTTCCTCTTTGGTCACAAATTCCTTCTTCCTTCACAGATCTGAAAGGTAAATTATCCTATGTTCTTCTCATTTGTTTATAATATCATTTTTTTATGTCTAGATCATGAACCCATTTTGACTTTATATTGGTATACTGTGTTAGGTGTGAGTCAATGCCTAGTCTCTGCCATACTACTTTCCAATTTTCCCAGCAATTTTTGTCAAATAGTGAATTCTTATCCCCAAACCTGGGGTCTTTGGAGAACCCTAAAATTCTTTCCATTTGCCACTCAAGCCTAAGTAGAACATAGTAGCTATCCTCCCTATGTGAGGTCTGACGTTAGTGCAATTTTATCAGCAATATCCTTCAAGAAACTGAACTTTAAAATCAGGACTTTAGAAAAAAGGGAGGAAACTGGATCTCCTAAAATCATTGATTATTAATAATTATTTCTTTCAGAATCATTTTGTGAGAAAGAATAATAATCTAAACTTGTCCACAATAGTTGGGGAGCATCATCTAACCCAGAAATAAAGCTATAAATAGCTCACAAGAGTCCTAAAACCATTTTTCCCCTTAGCATCACTGCTGCATAGAGGGTATCTCACAATGATGTTACAATGAATTACTAAAGTAACTCCTGGTTATGTCTAAAACGAAGAAAAATGATAAAACCCTAGCTCAAGAAATTTCTTGAGCTTACTTACTGTACTGTGGAATTCATTTTACTAATCTACTATTCAGGAATAATCACTGCTCTCTACCTTTCCTCCGAGGGAATTGTAGGCAGATTTAGATAACAACTATAGTTATACTCTCAGCACCTTAGAGAATGGGATTGTGTAAAAAGAGATTGAGAATTTCTTTCTTTCAGTTTTATAGCTCAGTATCACTAAAAGGAGATAAACCACTCATATAAAAGATCCATCCAATGTTTGGAAAATCAGAAGCCCTTTTAATTGTCAATGTCATCTCCAGGATCAGAAATAAAACAGCTATATTGGCTTATACAAACACTGAAGGTCCCTGCAGCTTGCTACAAACTGTGCCAGGATTCATATGTATGTTTAGTTTAGCCACACATACATATTTGTTTGTGATGTAAATTTTGGTAAATTTTCATCTCATTCTCCCTTACTCCATACTCTTTTTCTCTCCTTCCTTCCTTCCTTCCCTACCTACCTTCCCCCCGCCCCAGCTTTCAATCTCTCTCTTTGTTTATATCTCTGTTTGTGTGTCTCTCTGCCTCTCTCTGTCTCTGTGTCTTAAATGCAGACATTAAAGAAAAACCTTGCTTTATTTACCTTCTCTTAACTTGCTGCAATCCCAAGAGAATGAATTTTTTGCTTCCAGACTTCAACAGCTGGGTTTTATTAGAGGTTGCTCAGTGCCTTATCCCACAGGGTGTCTCCATTTCATTATTGAATACAGCCATCCCTGGAAATGTCTTGCAATGCAATGTGTCAGTACCTTGAGGAGGAAAGTCTTATGTAAATGTCAGGTGTCATTTTCATGAATGATAAACCTCTTCATCATAAAAAGGAAAAAGAAAAAGAGATCTCCACTTAATGAACATATTTAACTTGATTTCCCCCCCAAAAAGCCAAATAATTATAACACTGGAGAATTACGTCAAATGTATATGACATTTCTCAGACATAAGACTTAGCCTTTGTTAGAAGCTGGCCCCCCAAAAAAGATTTTCAGAGCTTTCTAGTTGCTTATTTTGAGAGTGATTTCTAGAAGAAAGTACATATGATTTCTCTTTGGGGTGTTTCATTAAGGAGAAAGTTTCATCAGAGCAGAAAAACAGGAACCACTGCCTCCAGTATGCCTGGTGTCTGTTCTGAAGCAAGATCTTTTTTATATGGTCATATTTTAAATTTGGAGAGCCCCAATTAGAGCCTAGAATGATGTAGTGGGAAGAGATAAACTTAGAATTAAAGGGATCTACATGGGAATGCTGGTTCTTCCCTTTACTTACTTGTGACTTTGGATAAAACATGAATTTCTTTAAAATAAAGGAGTTGGATTATATGTCCCCTTAAGTTGCTTCCAGCTTTAGATAAATGATTCCATGAAGTTTACTTCTCTTACAATCACCTTGTGAACCATTTTCCTTAATTTATATATAGTGGTAACAATGGCTGACATTTATATATATTGTATGTCAGAAACTGTGCTAAGCACTTTAGAAATGTTATCTCATTTAAGCCTTACAATCACATTGAGAAGTAGGTGCTATTATTATCCCCATTTTACAGATTAGAGAAACTGAGGCAATAGAGAGGATGAACTTGTCAACTAGAAAGGGAGGTTGGAGCCAGTTTTTGAAGGACTTCAAAGCTCAAGCAAAAAAGCTTAAATTTGGAGTTCTTCACCTTTTGTTTATGTCAGGGTCCTCTTCTAGTCTGGTGAAGCCTATGGATCTTTTCAGAAAAAAAAATGTTTTTAAGTATCTAAAGTGAAAGACTATAAGATTATAAAAGATTATAAAGGAAACCAAAGGTTAATGAAAATAAAGATGTAAATTTTTTTCAGTGTAGTTCAGTGAAACCCTTAAATCTATCTACAAAATCCCTTGTGGAGTTTGAGGGTGATTCTGTGGATCCCAGGTCTATAATGACTGTCTTAGAGAAAATAAATGACTTGCCAAAGTTGCCCTAGCAAATAAATAGTAATAAAGCTGGTGTTCAAACTTTTATCTTGACTCCAAATTCACTGCTCCTTCCATGGTACTATGTGCCCTTATAATTAAGTGGCCTTGAAGACAATCTAAGTTATAATTTTATACTATCCAAAGAGTTAATAGAAGTTAATAGAATAATGCAGATAAGTGAAATTTAGGAGATGGAATTACTGTGTGTTTTGGAGTCACTATACATAATAATAAAACAATTCCATTTCCATGTTTGATATAGAGAAGTATACAGGGTTGTGCTGGCATCAGATCTTAGATCTAGGAGCTCAATTACTCATTTACACTTCAGAAATCAGCAAACACTACTTTTTGCTTTGTTGATTGTCTAGTCTTAAGAAAGTGATAAAAATATTAATATTGCAGATTAAACTTTAAAGTAGGTCAAGTGTACATTTTTTTCTACTAGAGGTTATTAAACATTTACCAGTGCACCCCTGGAGAGATGGGAAAGTGGGAGGGTAGGATTGATTTTGTTGATGTCAAACTGGGTGGGAAAGATGACATTCTTTATTCCTCAAGGCCATGGTGTTTGGAAAGTGGTCAAAGACAAAAGCATTCACATGCTTATTTTATTAATGGATTGAGGCCAAAGGCAAATTTAACTTTCATTTTTATTGCATAACCATCTATAAGAGTTGACTTATCAGTCTAGAAATGTAGTTTGTAGATGTAGTATTAGAGATTAGAGACAGAGATGTTGTGTAAACATTGAGATGGATATTGGAGATGGAGATGAAAAAAAAAAGAAATATCTTTAAGTGGCATTGTAGAGAACAATGAATTGGCCCAGAATTCAATAGGAGAGTAAAATAGATTAGTACTAGAAAACTATGCCGAGCTTTAAGTGTTCCTAAAGTTGTTTCTACCTTAGTGGATAAAATACTGAGCCTGAAATTAGAAAAACCTGAATCAAATCTGGCCTTGGACACTGAACCATGAGAAGGAGATGGAAAACAACTCTAGTATCTTTGCAAAAAAAAAAAAAAAATCATTGCTGAGTTATGAAGAGTCTGGGGGATTGAACCAGTAAACAACAACAAACTTGTTCCAGGGACAGATTTTTTAACATCAATATTCTTATGATAATTTTGCACAACTATAGCAATGAAATATACCAGTTTCCAAGAGACTTAAATGTATGACTCACCTAAAAGTAAATACAAAGGTTCATGGTGCGCAAGAGTAGACTGATAATAGTAGACTATTATCAATAAAAGATTATGTCAAAGATGCTCCTTCATAGACAGGAAACTTGCCAACTCATCTAAGTTCTATTAAATACATAGACAAAAGATTAAGGAATGGGCAGGTAACAGGATGAATGCAAAAGTGGGGCAACATCCTTTAAGACAGATTCCAAGTAAAAGATCAGAATGTGTAGAACCTAGAGAATTACTACTTTTTTGTTTGTTTGTTCAAAGTGTGATAAGAATTTTATTTTTATTTATTTATTTTATTTTAATAGCATTTTATTTACAGGTTATATGTATGGGTAACTTTACAGCATTGACAATTGCCAAACCTCTTGTTCCAATTTTTCCCCTCCTTCCCTCCACCCCCTCCCCCAGATGTCTGGATGACTAGTAGATGTTAAATATATTAAAATATAAATTAGATACACAATAAGTATACATGACCAAACCGTTATTTTGCTGTACAAAAAGAATCGGACTCTGAAATATTGTACAATTAGCCTGTGAAGGAAATTAAAATGCAGGTGGGCAAAAATATAGGGATTGGGAATTCAATGTAATGGTTCTTAGTCATCTCCCAGAATTCTTTCGCTGGGCATAGCTGGTGCAGTTCATTACTGCTCCATTGGAATTGATTTGGTTCATCTCATTGCTGAAGATGGCCAGTTCCATCAGAATTGATCATCATATAGTATTGTTGTTGAAGTATATAATGATCTCCTGGCCCTGCTCGTTTCACTCAGCATCAGTTCGTGTAAGTCTCTCCAGGCCTTTCTGAAATCATCCTGTTGGTCATTTCTTACTGAACAATAATATTCCATAATATTCATATAACATAATATATTCAGCCATTCTCCAATTGATGGGCATCCACTCAGTTTCCAGTTTCTGGCCACTACAAAGAGACCTGCCACAAACATTCTTGCACATACAGGTCCCTTTCCCTTCTTTAAGATCTCTTTGGGATATAAGCCCAGCAGTAATACTGCTGGATCAAAGGGTATGCACAGTTTGATAACTTTTTGAGCATAGTTCCAAATTGCTTAGAGAATTACTACTAATGATGTAGAAAGCTAATGATAACAAAAAAGTTTTATTTAGTTCTCTTAAGGGAAAGGAGATAATCAAGGAAGGAGAAGGATCAATGTTCATTTTGATTTTTAAAAGTATTATTTTTAACATTCTTTTTTTTTTTTAAGTTTTGAGTTCAAAATTCCTTCCCTCTCTTCTACCCTTATCCCACTGACTGAAAAGGCAAACAAAATGATATCAATTATACATATGAAGAGCAGCTAGATGGTGGCACAGTGGATAGAGCACCAGCTCTGAAGTCAGGAGGACCCCTGAGTTCAAATCTAGTCTCAAATATTTAACACTTCCTACCTGTGTGACCCTGGGGAAATCACTTAACCCCAAATGCCTTAGCAAAAAAAAAAAAAAAAAAAAAACCTCCTAAAATACAAGGCATTTGCCTGAAGTGAATGAATAGATAGATAAACAAACAAATAAATAATAATCAAAACAAATAAATGCATGAATAAATAAATAAACAAACAGCAAAAAATTTGTACTTTATTTTGAACTCAGAGTTCATTTTTCTCTCTGGACACAGATAGCATTTTTCATCCTGAGTCCTTTGGAATTGTCTTGGATTATGGTATTGCTCAGAATAACCAGGTCTTCCACAGTGGATCATTATTATAACATTGCTGTTACTATTCACAATGTTCTGGTTCTTCTCACTTTCCTCTGCATCAGTTGATATGAGTCTTGACATGGTTTTTTTTTCCTGAAACCATTCCCAAATTACTTCTAATATGGCACAATTATTTCACTACATATCATATGTCACAATCTGCTTAGCCATTCCCATATTGAGCATCTCTTCAATTTCCAAATTCTTTTCCATCACAAAAAGAGCTGCCATAAACATTTTGTACATATAAGTCCTTTTTTCTTTTTCTTTTATCTCTTTGGGATACAGATCTAATAATTTTATTATTGGGTTAAATAATACATAGTTTTATAGCCCTTAGGACTTATTTCTAATTTGTTCTCCAGCATACTTAGACCAGTTCATATTTTCACCAGCCATTTATGTGTAGCTATTTTTTCCATCCCTTCCAGCAGTTGTAATTGCTGATATCTATAAGGTGGTATCTCAAAAATTGTTCTAATTGGCATTTCTCTAATTAACAGTGAGCATTTTTAGAAAATTTTTCAAATAATTATAGATAGCTTTGATGTCTTCTTTTGAAAACTGCCTATTTCAGCATAGCATTCTCCCTCTCTCTGTTATAATTTACTTGTATTTTGTTTCTTTTTTCTCAGTTTTTCTTTTTCTTCCTTCTTGATCTGATTTTTCTTGTGCAACCAGATGGCTGTGTGAATATGTATACACATATTGAATCTGGCATGTACTTCGGCATATTTGGCATGTATTGGACTGCCTGCTGTGTGGGAGAAGGGATGGGAAGAAGAAGTGGAAAATTTGTGAGAGGGGGTTATGGAGGGGTCAATGTTGGAAAAATTACCCATGCGTATGCTTTGTGAACAAAAAGCTTTAATAAAAAAGAAAAGAAAAGAAAAATGCTTGTTTATAAGCTTTGACTATTTATCAATTGGGGAATGGCTTTTAGTTTTATAAATTTGACTTAGTTCTTAGTTGAGAAATGAAGTTTATATCAGTGAAGGTTTCTGTAAAATTCTTTGATACTACTTTACCATTTATGGTACCTTTTAACAAAAAATAGTCTCCCTGATCATCATTTAATTAGCTCTTTTTTGCCTTTTTTGAGATCATGATTGATACCCCTGTCCCTACCCCCCCCCCCCTTTGTTTTTAATTCTAGGGGAAGTATAATAGATTCACCTTCAACTCTTCATGTAAATTTGTGTATTTTTTTGGTTTTAAGTATGCCTCTTGTAAACAAACAGGACATTTTTGGATTCTGGTTTTTTAATCCATTCTGCTCTCTGCTTTTCCAATTTATTTTTTTACTTTATGTTAGAGTTTGGCTATACTCACCTGGGTGTAGAGAGGCATTGTCCTAAGCTTCAAACTTTTTTTCTTTTTTGCTACCTTTTTCAGAGCTAGTTCTGGGGTTCTGAAAGTTTTTGATCCTTCCAAGATGGTATTGATCTTTACTAGTCTGTACTCTCTGTCATAATTGCAAGTGCTAATGTTCCTCTTAGCTACCAATTTATGACCAAATCCACTATTTCCTGCAGCTGAAAACACTATAGGTCCTCTCTGTCTTGGAACTGCAACCATCCCCTGTTCTCCTGAAGCCATAAGCATTAATGCTTTTCTCTATCCTGAAAATATGATCTGGGCCTGCTACCTTGTGAGATATGTATATGTATATGAACTCCTTTCTATTCTCAAACTGTAAACAGAAATTGTGTATGGGCAGTAGAGTTACCAGTCAACATCAGTTGCACCCCGTGCCAGCAAAGGCTCACCTGTAATTCCTTTCTGACTAAATGTGCAAGCCCGTTTTACCAGTTCTGAAATGAGAGCTCTGAAATTAGCTGCTGTTGCTTCTTTCATGGCTACCTCCAAAGCTAGCAGCTATTGATGTGTGAGCTCTGGGCTGTCTCCCAACTCAGTGTCACATACTTCCCCTGCCAACCTCCTAACTTGCCTTAGGCTGGAATAGTGTCTTATTTGAACTTTTTGTTGGCTCTGCCACTAGAAATTTTTATTCTATATGGAGATACAATAGGGGATATTATAGTGATTGATGTGATAAACTAAACAATGGTAGAATTAGGTAAATTTGGAACTGGTTGAAAGACTGGACTCAAGAGTTTGTCATTAGGGGTTCACAGTTAGTTTGCCAAAAGGTCACCAGCATTCCATGTTTGGAATGCTCTACAAATATGTACTTACATTTTTATCAGTTGTCTACACAAACATAAATGGCATGCTCATTAAGTCTATGAATGACACAAAGTAGAAGGAGTTAACTTAAATGGAAGAAAGAGAGTTAGTATTCAAATAATCTTCAGAGGTTACAATATTATTTTGAATCAAGTAGATGAGCTTTAATAGACACAAATGTAAAACCTTGTATTTTGTATTTAAAAGACATAAAAAAATTGGGGATATATAGTTTGAAAACAGTTCTCAAAAAGATTAGACAACATTGTAATAGGGTATCTAAGAGAATTAATGTGGATTTTAGAATTACAAAGTAGGAATTGAGAAGTAATAGCTTCCTTCTCTCTCTCTCTCTCTCTCTCTCTCTCTCTCTCTCTCTCTCTCTCTCTTTCTCTCTCTCTCTCTTTCTCTCTCTCTCTCTCTCTCTCTCTCTCTCTTTCTCTCTGTCTCTCTCTCTCTCTCTCTCTCTCTTTCTCTCTGTCTCTCTCTCTGTCTCTTTCTCTCTGTCTCTCTCTCTGCCAACATATTCATACATACATACATATTCTGCCCTGGTCAAACCACAGTTAGAGTAGTATATTAAGTCTGAAGTACCATGACCCCTATTAAGTTAGTCTAAAAATATAATATTATATATGTTATATATTTTAAAATTTTTTTCAGATATTTCTTAATCACATTTTAATCTGTTTCAAGAGGTCCTTGGGAATATTATGGGTCACATATGACATCTAGAGGTATGTTTGATACCTCTGCTGTATAGTAACTAGATGGTGCAATGAATAGAGTGCTGGACCTAGAGTCAAGAAGATATATTCAAAGTGTTTTCCAAAATTTGCTAGCTGTGTGTTACTAGGTGAGTCATTCACCTCTGTCTCAACTTCCTCATCTGTGAGAATGAGGAATGAGATAATATTTATAAAATGGTTTGTGTGTTTTAATGTACTTTACAAATCCCAAAGCACTGAATAAATACTATTTGTATTCTTGTTGTGGAAAGAAGTTCTAACTTGGATTATTCTTTGGAGTCTAAACATGGGGCAAAATAGACAATTTCATTGCTGCAGGGACCTTCTTCTACAAAATCAAATTAGCACCAGATCTGCAATTCATAGACTTTCCTGCTTCAGTGAGAAGTTGAATGACTTGCCTAGAGTCACACAAGCATCATATGTTAGAGTCAGGATTTCAATCAAAGTCTGACTCACAGACAAATTCTCCATAACCTTTGCCATATGGCTGCTCTATAAATTTCCTGCACATACAGATGTAAATAAGATGCTGTGCCTTTCATAAGGAGTTTATAATCTAGTAGAGGAAATAAGATGTTTACAGAAAGAGTTATAATCTAAAAGAAAAGACAAGATGCTAAGAAAGGTAGAAAATATGATGAGAGTTTAGAGGAAGTAAAAAATCACATCCTTTGGAGTGGCTGCCATTGGAGCTAAATCTTGAAGAAAATTCTGAGGTGTCAACACTCAGAGATAAGAGAGGCTCAGACAAAGGCTGGCACACCAGATGTAGGGAATGAGCAAGAGCAGAGAGATAGGAAATGAAAGGATTAGTTCAATTGGTCACTTGATATATAATTGTGAATATGTGAAAGCATCATCAGTTTCTCATATATTTATAGAGAAGATATAGAGTGGGGTTTTTGAATCTATCCCAAAAAGGGGTAATATTGGGACTGCCATGAAAAAGATTACTGGTATAAGTTGAAGCATCCATAAGAGGATATCAAGAAAAGTGCATGACGGGGGCGGAGCCAAGATGGCGGAGAAGGCACATGCGACTTTCTAAACTCTTCTCTTACCCTCTTTATCAATATTATATCGAGCCTCAAAAATAGTCTTGACTGCTACAGTTCGTAAAGATAAGAAGTATAACAACTCACCAGCCAAGAAAACCAGTCTGCCAAAAAAGGTTTGTTCCAGGGCCAGGGGGGAGATCAGCATAGACTGGGAGAAATTAGGTTCCAAGGAGAGTCAAAACAAAAGTGAAAGACAGAGCTACAAAGCTCGCAGCCCCAACCCGCAGTACAGGGCTTTTCCCTTAGGCGAACCTGATGGCGGAGGGGCGAGGTTAACCTTAATCTGCACAGTGAGGGCCGGCTTGGGCCATAGAGCGGGGCCGTTTGGGCAGAACATTGGGAAAGACGTTGGAGCAAGACTGCCAGGCAGAATTCTGTAGAACGGCAGTTTACAGTCAACTGCAATACCCACAGCCCCCGGGCTCTGGCCTGGGGGTGACACTTTCACCCTTAGTTCCTAGCCAAGGGCAATCACCCACACAGCCCCTGTGGGCAGTTCCATAGCTCGGTCAGTGCTGAATCCACCTCCTGTTGGGGAAGGGAAAACCTCACCAGAGCCTCCCAATAGACGGAAACCGTTTACATTCTCCCTGCTCGCAGGGAAGGGCCCCCTTTCCTGGGAGGCATACCTTTAAAGGTTTAAAACATGAAAAAAAGATGAAAAGAACTATTGACAGCTTCTATGAAAAAAGAGCAGGTCAGCAAACCTGAGAAGAAAAGCAAAATGACCGATGTCCCTTTACATGATGTTCTCAAGAAGAGACCATTAAAGTCCAAAAAGAGAGAAGATAAATGGGAAAGGAAAGAGAAGTCTTACAAGAGAACAACTTCCTGAAATACAATTGAAAAAGTAAAAAAAATCTCAGGAAAGAAAATTGTGAATTGAAAAGAAAAGAACCTCGAAATAGGATCTGTGAATTGAAAACAAAAAACACTAAAAAAAAAATTATGAAATGGAAAAAAATTAAGATCAAAAAAAACATTTAAAAACTCAATTGGACATATATAGAAAGAAGAAAAAAAGCTAATGGAAAATAATTTTTAAAAATTAGAACTGAACAAAAGAAACTAAGATTCACTGAGACAGCAAGAATCAGTCAAGCAAAAGAAAAAAGTCAAACTGAAAAATCATGAATTATCTACTTGAAAAAATGAAGACTTAGAAAATAGATCTAGAGAGATAATCGAGGATTATTGAATTTTAAAACTATGATAAAAAAAAAGAGCCTAGATAATTTTACAAGAAATCATCAAAGAGAACTGCCCAGATATAAAAAGAATCAGGGTAAAATAGACATTGAAAGAATTCATCGAACACCTTCTGAAAGAAACCCCAAAATAAAACCCCAAGGAATATTGTGGCCAAATTTGGAACATCAGATTAAAAAAAATTTCAACAGCCAAAAAAAAAAAACAATTTAAATACCGAGGTGCCCAAAAAGGATCACCCAAGATCTGGCTGCCTCCCAATTAAAGGACTGAAGGGCCTGGAATCTGATACCCAAAAAGGCAAAAGAACTTGGGATGCAGCCAAGAATCACCAGCTGTGGAGCATTTTCTTCCAGGGAAGAAGATGGACATTTAATGAAACAAATGAATTCCATTTGTTTTTCAGGAAAAAACCAGAACTAAACAAAAAATCTGATCTCCAACCATAGAACTCAAGAAATGCAGAAAAGGTAAAAATAACTCTTGATTATTGTATTTCTGTTGTGGATATACAAAAAGAATACAAGTATAATTTGATTTTACTGATATAACATAAAAAAGGGAAATAGATATGGAAAAGGGATGATGGCAGAATAAGGAGGGAAAGAGGGATAAAAAGAGGGAAACCACATCCCACGAAGAGGCAAAGGAAACTTATCATATCTGAGGGAATTTAGAGAGGGGGAGGAACATTATGTGAATCTTACCTCATCAGATTGGCCCAAAAGAAAAAAATAATTAACATTTGTTTTAGAGAAAATTCCTCTTGCCCATTAAAAAGGGGAGAGGAAAAGGAAAAGAAAAAGAGTTAAGGGGGAAGGGAAAAGATCGGGGGGAGGGAGGGACAAAGAGGGTAAGCATCATGAAAGTGGGGTAATAAGTTCAGGGGGAAAGAGGGTTGGAGGAGGCAAGAAAAAGTAAAGCATAATCTGCAGGAAATACAGACTTAGTAATTCTAACTGTAAATGTGAATGGGATGAACTCCATAAAAGGAGGCAGAAGCAGACTGGATCAAAAGTCAGAACCCTACAAATGTTGTTTCAAGAAATACATTTAAAGCAGGTAGATACAAATAGAGTAAAGGAAAAGGCTGGAGCAAAATCATTATGCTTCAGGTGAAAATAAAGAGGGTACATTTTATCTCAGATAACAAAAGCAAAAATTGATCAAAAAGAGATAAGAAAGGAAACCATCCCAAAGGTAGCATAAACAACGGTTTATATCAATATTAAATATATATGCACCAAGTGATATGGCATCCAGCTTCCTAAAGGAGAAGTTAAGAGAGTTGCAAGAAGAAATAGACAACAAAACTGTAATAGTGGGAGATCTCAACCTTGCACTCTCAGAATTAGACAAACCCAAAAAAACAAATAAGAAAGAAATTAAAGAAGTAAATAGAATATTGAAAAATTAGGTATGTTAGATCTTTGGAGAAATTGAATGGAGATAGAAAGGAATATATTTTCTTCTCAGCAGTTCATGGAACCATTCAAAATTGACCATATATTAGACATAAAGATCAAAAATTAAATGCAAGAAAAGAAATAGTAAATGCTTTTTTCAGATCATGATGCAATAAAAACCATTCAACAAAATGTTAGGGGTAAATAGACCAAAAGTAATTGGAAACTAAACAACTTATCAAAGAATGATTTTAAAGAAAATTATAACAATTAATAATTTCACCGAAATGACAATGGAGACGCCATACCAAAATTTGGGATGCAGCCAAAAGCTTAATAAGAGGGAAATTTTATTCCTTAGAGGCTTACTTGAATAAAAAGGAAAAATTAATGAATTCTTACAACTAAAAACTAAAAAAAAGACAAATTAAAAACCCCCAATCAAATACTAAATTTGTTCTAAAATTAAAAGGAGAAATTAAAAAATATGGAAAGTAAAAAAACTATTGAACTAATTAATAAACTAAGAGTTGGTTCTAAAAAAGCCAATAAAATAGATAAGCCTTTTGGTAAACTATTAGAAAAGGAGGGAGGAAAATGAAATTATAGTCTTAAAATGAAAAGGGAGAACTTTCCACCAATGAAGAAAATTAGAAAATAATAAGGAGTTATTTTGTCAACTTTATGCCAAAAATTTTGATAACCAAGGAAATGGATACTACCTAAAAATAAGACTTCCCAGACTAAAGAGGAAGAAGTAATTGTTTGAATAGTCCCATTTAAAAAAGAAAAGAACAGGAATTAAACAACCCCTAAGTCCCCGGCCAATTTTTAATAATTTCCAAAAAGAACAAACCCCAATAATATATAAAATCTGATAAAATAGGAATGAAGGAGTCCTACCAAATTCCTTCTATGACACAGACATGGTAATGATACCAAACCAGGTAGGTTGAAACAGAGAAAGAAAAATTATAACAACTCCCCACGAAATTGATGCTAAAATCAAAAAGATATTAAAAAGACTAAGAAAATCATCTCCAAGATAATACACTAGATCAAGTAGGATTTATACCAGGAAGGGGCTGGTCAATATTTTAAAACATCAATATAATTCCAGAAACAAATTAACAAAAACCATATGATCATCTCAATAGATGCAGAAAAAGATTTGATAAAATCCAAATCCATTCCTATTAAAAACACTTGAGAGTATAGGAATAAATGGACTTTTCCTTAAAATAACATCAAAAAACCATCAGTAACATCATATTAATAAAAACGCAACCATTCCCAATAAGATCTGAGGAAACAAGGTTGCCCATATCACCGTTATATTTAATATTTAAGAAATGCTAGCTTTGGCAATAAGAGGGAGAAAGAGATTAAAGGAATAAGAACAGGCAATGAGGAAACCAATTATCACTTTCACCGAAATGATGGTATACCAGAGAACCCCAGAGATTCATAAAAAAAGAAATAATCCACAACTTTAGCAAAGTTGTGGTTATAAAAAAACCCACATGTCATCAGATTCTTAAATACAAAAACCAACAGTCAGAGTTACAAAGAGAAATTCCATTTAAAGTAACTTGATAATATAAAATAAGGAATCATCTGCCAAGGGAAAATCAGAAACTTTAGAGCAAAATTACAGACCACCCACACAAATTAAGTCTATCTAACCAATTGAAAATATTAAATGTTTGGATAGGGCAAAATATAATAAAGATGACAAAATTACCTAAACTAATCTATTTATTTAGCCATACCAATCAGACTAAAAACATTTTAATGACCTAAAAAAAAAAAAATTAATGGAAAACAAAGGTCAAGAATTTCAAGGGAATTAATGAAAAAAATCAAATGAAGGTGGCTTATGTACCAGATCTAAAAAATATATTATAGAAGCAGTTACCAAAACCGGTATTGGCAAGGAATGATTAGTTGATCATGGAATAGGTTATTAAGGGATAAACAGTCAACAAATAAGAACCAGTCTTTGAAAACCCAAAGACCCCAGCTTTGGGATAAGAACACGTTTGATAAAAAATTGCTGGGAAAATTAAACTAATATGGCAGAAAACTACGATTGATCCAACTTAACAAACCAAGATAAGGTCAAAAATGGGTTCAGACCTAGGTAAAGATTGAAATTATTAATAAATTAGAGGAACACAGGATAGTTTATTTCGACCTGTGGAAGAGGAAGGACTTTATGACCAAAGAAGAACTAGATTATTACTGATCAAAATAGAAAATTTCGATTATACAAAACTGAAAAGTTTTTGTACAAAGAAAACTAATGAAAAGATTAGGAGGGAAGCAAAACTGGGAAAATATTTTTTACAGTCAAAGGTTCTGATAAAGGCCTCATTTCCAAAAAATATAGAGAATTAACAATTTATAAAAAATCAAGCCATTCTCCAATTGAAAATGGTCAAAGGATATGAAAGACAATTTAGATGAAGAAATTGAAACTATTTCTAGTCATATGAAAAGATGCTCCAAGTCATTATTAATCAGAGAAATGCAAATTAAGACAACCTAAGATTAAACCAACCACCTGTCAGATTGGCTAAATGACAGGAAAAAAATGATGATTGCTGGAGGGAAAGAAAACGGGAATTGATGATTGTTGGTAGAGTTGTGAACGAATCCAACCATTTTGGAGAGTAGTTTGGAACTATGTTCAAAAAGTTATCAAACTGCATATTTTGATACAGCAGGTTACTACATATCCCAAAGAGATTATAAAGAAGGGAAAGGGGACCTGTATGTCCAATGTTTGTGGCAGCCCTTTGTGTGGCTAAAAAACTGAAACTGTGGAGTCCACAGTTGAGAATGGCTGAATAAATTGTGGTATTAAATTATGGAAATTACTGTTCTGTAAGAAATGACCAAAGGATGATTTCAGAAAGGCCTGAGAGACTTACAAAAACGATGCTGAGGAAATGAGCAGGACCAGGAGATCATTATATACTTCAACAACAATATATATGATATGACCAGTTCTGATGGACCTGGCCATCCGCAAGGGATCAACCAAACATTTCCAATGGGAGTAATGAACTGAATAAAGCCCAGAGAAAGAACCTTGATGACTAAAAAACCATTACATTAACCCTAACCCCTTTTATTTATGCCCACCTGCATTTTTTATTTCCTTCACAAGCTAATTTAAATATTTCCCTGATTCTTTTGTACAGCAAAAAAAGGTTTGGTCATGTATACTTATTGTGTATCTAATTTATATTTTAAATATTTAACATCTACTGGTCATCCTGCCATCTGGGGGAAGGGGGTGGAGGGGGTGAAAATTGGAAAAGAGGTTTGGCAATTGTTAATGCTGTAAAGTTACCCATGCATATAACTTGTAAATAAAAGGCTATTAAATAAAAAAAGAAAAGAAAAGAAAAGTGCATGACTGGAAAATTCCTTTATTATTAGGCATTGAAGTTTTGTGTGGTAAAGTGGCCAGTTAACAATATTTGGAGTCTAACTCAAGTATGTAATAATACCTACCTCATAGGATTGTTGTGGGGATCAAATGAGATATTTAAAAAAGGCTTAATATAGGCTCTGGAACATAGTAGATACTTAATAAATGTGTATTCCCCTCTTATCCCAGCCTTTGCCACTAACCTACTCCTCTTGCCATGAAAAAATTAGCAAGATCTACATATAAGGGGCAAGAAAATGGATGTAATCCTGGACTTAGCCTTCAGGTTTCAGCACAAAAACAACCAAGAAGGATACAAATTTTAAACAAATAGCTATCTTAATTACACACACTCAGCTTTGGGCATACTTTTGTTCTTAGTTGTGTGAGACTCCCTCCTCTCTTCCTATTCCTCTAAATTTGTTGCAGCTGGACAATTCTGACACCATGACCAAAGTAGTACTCTTCACATTTTATTTTTCAAGTATGTTTAATTATATTAAACTCTATAATAGGTAAAAAGTTATTGTCCATGGTAAGGGTTTACAGTATAATATGGATCTTTTAGAAGTTCATATTTGGGAGGTATGTTTTAGTGAAAACGACAAACTTTAACTTTGGTGTTTAGAGAGTGAAACAACTCTCAAGAATAATTAAGCTCTCTCTAAGACTACAAAACCATGGTTTAATAAAAGAATTAAAATACATTTTGTAGAAATTCCAAAATCATTTAACCCAAGGCTTAAGAAATTCTGGGCGGTAAATCCCCTGGTGCCTAATTTCATCATTGTAGTTAATATTTTCAAGGCACTTTTAACTGAAACTACAAAAGCATACTTCTTCACGCCTAACCCCTCATAATCATTTCTTTTTTTTACATTCAAAGCATCTTGAAAAGAATACTTTAAGTCTCTGGAACAAGACAAGTGGGCAGAAGTGGGAATTTTTTGAGATTTTGAGATACCAGTGGTTGGGCAAGAGAATGGAGAGGGTAGAGGAAGGGAACATTGGTTTCCAGTCACTGGGCTTCTGCTTATTCCCATAAATGACCCAGGAAAAAACTTGAATAGATTTACACAAAGACCTCTTTGAACCTTTGTAAAGGATTCTTTCAAACTCTTCTGGATCTTCTGTGATCTTAATTTGAACCTCAGGCTGAGGTTGCAAACTAATCCTTGGTAGGTAGCCTCTTCCCCTTACTTTTTTTTAAAAGATGAAAGGTTCATCTAATATTTTGGGTTTGGATCCTAAATAAAAAGCAAAATTGATGTTGTTCAATCATGTCTGATCTTTTGTGACCCTATTTGGTGTTTCCTTGGCAGATACCAGAGGGTTTGTCATTTTCTTCTCCAATTTGTTTTCCAGAGGAAGAAACAGGCAAACAGGGCTAAGTGATTTTCCCAAGGTCACACAGCTAATAAGTGTATAGAGCTAGGTTTGAATTCAAAAAGATTAATCTTCCTGGCTCCAGGCCCAGCACTCTATTCACTTTACCATGTAGTTGTCCCTCCCCCCAGCTCAACCCTGGGAATCTTGGGTAAACTTATCTTAGAATTTTTAGGAGTGGCATTTTTTTTTGTTATTTTTTGTTTTGTTTTGTTTCCAAAATACTGCAGAAACTAATCACTGCCATGTTGGACTGTAAATTCCCTTTAGTCCCAATTTTAGTTATTTCCTGCATTCCATGAACAGGATATAGGGTGGGGTAGGTTGGTAATGGGTGGAGAGGAGTGGTTTCCCATTTATCTAATGAATCTCCAACCTTAGAAGCTAAATGATAAATTCAAGTTCAGCTTTACCAGTGGGCTGCCAGATGGGAATCATTCACTCACAGGAGCCATGCCTTCTATTTCCTTTATGAGCTATCATTTCCCCCATGAAGTCATATAGATAGGCTTTATAGGGAAATTAGTTTCATTCATAAGATGAAATTAAATGAAACCTTACTGACCACTCCCATCTACTAGGTCATTTCTCCTTCATGTATATTCATGACATGCTTTCTTTTTGTTTTCTTCCTCCTATACCTCTTCAGTTTCCTTTGATAGTTTATCATTACTCATTCCCCATCTTCTTTGCATGAAATGTACCTTAACCCTCTTTCCTGGGCTATCTGTTCTCCCTTTGCAGTTTTTTTTCTTGGTTATCACATCAATTCTCATTGGTTCAATTATCATCTCTGGAATCTATGATCCAGTTTTCTTCTGTCTTCTTGATGAGATTAGGGTTCCTGGTGGTCAGAAGTTAGTGGCAGGTTTGGGGTTCAGGGAACCAAAGGAAGAGGTTTGGCTCCCCTAAATCCCCTTTAGGATTCGAAGCAGGGTAGGAAGTTGTGGGAACCTCGTTTTGGCTGTACAGGGGTCCTTTGTAAAGGAATTTACAAACCTGACAAACTAGACTTATAAAAAGAAGTTTATTATTAGCATTGGGAAGTCAGCCTTTATTATGCAGGAATAGAAAGACTGAATTCCTTAGTGACAAGGTCCTGATAGAGAAATAAAGTTTCTAATAGAGAAATCCCAACAGAGAGGTATAAAGTCTTAGGTGAGAGCGTTAAGAGAGGGTAACACTGAAAGAGAATATTATTTCAGTGGAAAGAAGTTTCCTTGGCATAGCATGGCATGGCATGTTAGGTCCTCTGCATGGACTGAGTCCCAAGTTGACTCATTTTATGACTTCAAGCTGGGGTTTGCTCCTGATGGGGGCTGGTCAGTTTGAGCTGGAATTTGAATAGAATTGAATGAATCTCTGGGCTAATCTTTTAATTCAATAGGGTTGGAATTCTCCAGCTTCAGATTCAACTAGCCTCACCTAGATAATAGAATGAAGCTGTTTGTCCTGGGGTGGAGGTCTTACAGAGGGCAGGATTCAAGGAGAATTTGTCCTGCAAGGAGTTTTAGAGAGTTTTGGGGTCCCTCTCTTCATTCTGAGTTATAATCTTGCATGACCAATTGCTTTCTCTTAAGATTCAAACTAAATAGCCGGCCTTCTAAAAACTATTTACTCTCCTTCCTTTCCTAGTGAGGGTTCTCTAATTTATAATTTTACAATATATAAATTGTCTAATTTATAATTTCATTTTTTTCAACTCTTCACTTTTCATCTCTTCCTATAGTCAAACAGATGTCAACATCTTTCAATTCTATTTTCATGACATCTTTTGTGTCTATCATAGCTTCTCCCCTCAGACAACTATTATCCTAAATCTGGCTCTAGATACCTTGGACTTGGGGTTCTTGGATAGGGAAAATTATTATCAATTGGGATCAATATAGATCAATTGGGATCAAAGCTGAGTAAAGGTTTAAAAATATCTAGTAAAGGAGCAGGTAATTTTTTCCCCAGAATTTCCCAGAACCTAATTATCTGCTTTGGCATGAGAGAATAGTAAAAGCTTGCTCTACCTCTTACCAGTATCTAGGATTATACTCCAGAGATGGAATTGAGTAGTCCAGCATTATAGGGAGGCTTGCTTTGCCAGAAGACAATACAACTATAAATATTTGTATCTGCCCACAGATGAAGAGAAAGGGCACATAAGTGGCAAAGTGATGACTGCCATTGACAGGAACAGGGTTGCTGGTTTTTTAAACAGAATAATTGAAAAGCACTTAGAGATCAATTTTGATAACAGATAGACCTTGAGAATGAGTGTTGCATAGTGGATAGAGAGCTGGCCTTGGTATTAGGGTGACTTGTCTAAAATTTCTAAATCTGACATTAATGACTGTATGATATTAACCAAGTCCCTTAAAAGTATCAGTGCTCCAGGCATAGAAAGGTCAAGAATGCTTGCTGATATACATTGACCCCACACACTCCTCCCTACCCAAAGCCTAGATTGCAAAAAGCCTACTTGACAAAAAGCGTTTCTGAAATTCTTGCCTTTCAAATACATTAGAGTCTTTATTCTAAGGCTTTACTATTGATTTGCTTTTTGACTTTGGACAAAACATTTTTTCCTGTGCCTTAGTTTTTCTACTGGAAATGAGTCAACAGCAAAAACAAGGTTATTTGGAAGGAAAGACTGTGCTAATGAGATATTTCTCATCACTTAATGTATTTCAAGCCCTGAAATTTCAAGTCCTAGGTAGAATAGCACCAAGTCTATATTTAGAATTAAAATTTGGAAGGTAAAAATAAACAAGCTCTTCATAAACAAAACAGGAAAAGAAAAGGGACTCTAGGTAAGCTTAAGAAAGTAAGAGATTCCCCATACAGTGTTGTAAGAATAGTTGCTTATAATTAAGAATGAGCTATAATGGATATGGCATTTTTCAAAATTTTTTAAAAAATATAGTTGTCTGCCTAAAGAACTAATGGGAATTGGTGGTGGTGGTGAGATAAGAAACTAAGGATCATTTTGGAGTTGAAAGGGACTCTGGAACCCGTTCCCCCAAGAGAAGGAGATAGAATCCTTTTTGGAAAAAGAAGACTTTTTCTAGAGTTAATCTTTTTACTGCCCACTAGTGAACTAACATGTCTGGGGTACAGAAGAGAGAGATTCTCTCTCTTCTGTAGAATGCTGCATGACTTTTTAACTGTCAGTTCTGTATGCTGACAAAATCATTTGACTTCTGATATTTTAATTTTCAAAACAGATAAGCCACTATGCTAGTAGCAGCTCATTATGTATGAAGTGTATATAACATATTTGTATGTGTATAAACATATTTCAGATTATTGCCACATCTATTACCCAGGAATAATCAGTAAATTAATCAAGTATTCCTATTTACATTTAGATCCCAACAATTATGTTGCCCACATTACTGCCCATATCAAGGACTCATTATATCAAATGAGTTTTAGTAAATAGCAATTAGTTTTAAGAATAAAAGGACACAACAGAACTTAGTTTGAATTTTCTCTCATACTAACTCTGAACCATTCTGATATGTTAACTTATTTAATGAATAACAAGGACATTAGCTAAGCAAATAAATCATTAGGTTGTTAATAAAAATATCAAGAAAAATACAGTCTATTAATTTGCTAATTAATGATAGAGCCAATCAGTTTAAGACACACTTGCTGCCATGAAGCTACCTATGAATAGGACATTTTTAATCCAGAGAAATCTGTTGTGTCCTGCTTTCTAGAGCCCCCAAATTGGGGTGACAAAACGTTTCATTGTTTTCTAGAGCGCCTACGTTGGGATGATTAAGATATACTTTCCTAGTGGAAAAGTGATGGGTGGGACTCCATTTTTCCACCCTCCTCAAGAGTCCCACCTCATCACTTCTCCATTAGAAAAATATATCTTAATCACCCTGGAGTGGGGGTTCTAGAAAACAGGACACAATAGAAATCTAATAACATCAAACTCAGTATCCAATGTAAATTAGTGATTATATATCTTTAAAAAATTATCTGTGTTTCTTGAAACAGGAAAAGCATAACTACTTAAAAATTTAAATGAAGTCTCTATTCTAAACCTTTTTCCAAATCCATTGTCTATATACATCAGGAGAAAATAATTAAGGATTAAAAGAGAGAGCCATAATTAGGTGGAGAAATATGTTTTTATGCAAGTTAATAAGAGGCTACTATAGTTATTTTATATAATTTCTTGCTATATGCTGCCTGAGAGTAGGGAATCATTCCTTCCTTCCTTCTTTCTTTCTCTCCCTCCCTCCCTCCTTCCTTCTCCTTCCTTCCTTCCTTCTTTCCTTCCTTCCTTTCGTCTTTTTTTCTTTCCTATTATATTCAAGTCTGAAATTGGGTACTCTTGGATGTTTCTGCTATTTTCTTACTGTATTAAGCATTATATTACTCTGGAATCTCAGAAACACCTCAAATTAGAAATATATAATACTTTAGCCCTCCCCAAACCATGTGATTTAGGTAAAAGTCTTGGCCAAGAAAAACCAAAATGCGATCAAACAAATACGACTAAACAATACCAACAAGACTAAACATGAACAGTATACTTGTTTATCCAGTCTAAGACTGAGCAAGGAAATGACCAAAAGCTTGAACACACTGTAATTGGGATATTCCAGAGGGTCTAAAGCTAATGAAATCTATAGTAAAAGATTCTGGAGCCAATGGGTTCTTGGCACTAGCTTGTTCCACTGCTGGAAAGGAGGAAGTCAATTGACAGACAGATGGTCATTGTGTAAGAAGACTGAGATGACTTTATCTTAGGCATTGTATGTATGCCTTGGCTTTTAGGAGTACTGAAACTAGTACAATGTCTATTATCTCTGCTGAGGTACAGTGGGAGACTACCCGTAGACACTAAATTAGGACAGTACTTGAGCAAACCATGAAAAAACACCCCTTCAGAAGACCTGTAACATACATGATTTCTACTATCATTTGGAATCTTTCTGGGCTAAAGTATTGGGGAAAAACCCAAACAATTCTCTGAGAGGAAGTGTTAAAGGAGAAGCAGTAAAAAGAAGGACAAGGCTACCACCTGAATTGACCCACCAGGAGATGGGGACAGAAACCATCCATGTAAGGGACTGGAGTCTATCTGCCCTCTATATCTCAGGCCCGTATTGCAAGAGAGAACACAGGTAGTGTTGTGCTGGAGTCACTTGTAAAATTTTCATTGTAAAAACCTCACAGTGATGTTAACCTGAGTATTCACCGGAGAAAATGGCAAATATCAAGGATCAGAATTTGATTTATTACATTATTAATTGTCTTTTCACTTAAAAAAGTGATGTAGAAATTATTAATAGTGCATATTAATGTAAAAGTGTGCAATGCCTTCTCTTCTATAAAATGCAGATGAGGCTCAAATGAAATGATCTATGGGAAAGTATTAAGAAAGGCAAGAAAATACTGCAGAAAGTTTAGATGTAACAGAAATCTGTTATTTTAAATTTAGATTAGTTTACAAGCATTGTGTTTGTTGGTGTCAATGTGTTTAACATATGTTGGCTATTTTGCAATACAGTCTGACTTTTGTTTAAAGTCAACTTGTTTAGTCATCCTGAGTCATTCATCCAAAGAAAGTTAAAATGAGATAATGTGAAACATCTGATAATTTGAAGCAGACATGATGACATCATAGGAACATGGATTTAGAGCTGGAAGGGACCCATGGATCATCAATCCATACCGCTCATTTTGCAGATACAGAACTGAGTCCTATTGAGGTTAAGTGACTTGTGTAAGGTCATAAAAAGAATAAATATCAGAAATGGAATTTCATCAGAACTCTTCTGATTCTAAATTCACTGTTCATTTCACTGTACCTTGTTGCTTTCAGTTTATTCTAAATGGCAGACAAAATCCAGATATGTGGAAAATGGCAGAGGTGGATCAAATTGAATTGGATGAGAATCATAGAACCTTAAGGTTAGAAGGAACCTTAGAAGGCATTTAATACAAACTCTAGTCAATAAAAGAATCTCTTCTACAATACCATTGACAAGGTATAATTCAGTTTTTATCAAAATAACTCCAATGCTTAGAAATTCGTTTTTTCACGATTCAGCCTATAACATTTTCTAACAGTGCTAATTGTTTAGAAGATCTTTACAATGAGCCAAAATTTCCTGCCTTGTTCTGTCTTATGGAAACATATGAAATAAGTATTTCTCCAATAGGAAAGACTTACATATTTGAAGGAAATGGTCATGTTTCTACTAAGTCTTTTCTTTAAGTTAAATGACATTTTCTATAGTTTATCCACAAGTAGCCTCAGTTCTAGTTACCTAGATTTGGGAAATATATATTTGGTTAAGTATAAAGTATTTAAGAATGGATTTCTGAAAGTTAGATTAAAATTCAAGAATTATGGGCAGATATAGTCATATAAATGGATCATACTTGAGAAAGATTAGTTCAAAAGAATTTTCTTGGAGTATTGAAAATTTAATTCAAAAGGACTTTGAATCAAAAGGGAAGGAGAGAGACAAATATCTACCCAACCTCAACCAAGTAGTCATGATAGCCAATAATCATAATATCAGAAGAATAGCAGTAGAAATATTCAGAAATTCAAAATATATGGTATGCAATGAAAGACCCAGAAATAAATCTCATGATCTCAGAAGACTTTGCACAATTGCATAGTATAAGGGTATCAGAAAATGTGGACACATGATCCTAACCCAATGTAGCAATTTTTTCATCACAGGTACCACAGATCCTTGGTGAGTTGCAAACTATGACTAAAATATCATTCTGGAGAATATGCTCTTATTTAAAAAGGAACAGGAAAGGACAAAGGAAAGAAGGCAACAGCAATGCAGATACACTCACAGAGAAAGACCAAGGAACCAGAGCAGGGAAATACCGTGGAGTACATGTCTGAAAATCAATGCAAGCAAAAAAGAAGTGCTATTGCTATACTACATACAACCAGAACAGGAAGAAAAAAATAGATGAAGTTCAAGAAATTTATCAGAATCTTATTATAAAGTTACAATACAGTGGTGATCATGGGGCTATAATTACCTAGAAAACAGCTAGTCTTTCCTATGCCAAAATCATAGCAGCTAAAGATATTTCATCTGGTCTTAATAATAATTTTTCATCCTTCTTTATAAAAATCAATGACAGTCCACTCTCTTGTGGACTGATAGAAATTGTGAACCTTGAGAGAAAGAGAACTCCTAGAAATTATGATAGCTAAAAGGGAAAAAAATCCAAGCATTATTTGACATAGATTCTAAATTTGGTGATAGCTGACTTCAAAATTTTCAGAGAAAGCATGTGTAAATTCCATTGATTTGAGATTCAGAGACTTTCAAGAAGACAATTCTTAAGTCTCAGAGAGAAACAACTCCACTGGGAAGGAAAAGGGACATTGTAGCCATCTAAAGTGATTTGTATGGATATACAGGGAGCTGATTGTAACTTAGATTTTAACAAGACATATACAATCAATTCTCAACTTTTAAGGGGGTGTTGAAACATTGAGCTTATGCCCATGACCACCAAAAAGTGATATTCCTGAAAATATACTTTTCTGAATATAATTTTATAATAAAAACATTAATTGTGATAATCTATGCTTTTTGACCACTCTAACCATGAAATAACTTGTAAAATGCCAGTGAAAACAGTAGCAATGCTAGATGAGGAGTTTGAGAGGGAGTATCTCACAAAAACATCGAAATAAAAAATGGAAAAGGGCTACATACCATCTCTATTCTCCATTTTGGTCCAGTGTTTGAACTGAGATAGGGAAGTTCTTTTGCTTTTTAGAGTTAGTTCCTTATGGGACAGGATACTCAGAATCCTGATAGCAAAGGGAGCAGGGAAAATAGGGCAGGCCCTTGGCCCTACGTAGATCACCATTTCATTTACCCACAAATTAGTCACTTTTTCATATCTTCAATTCTATTACTCCACACTTGAGATGTTACTTTAGCTCTTTCTGGAAAGGATCAACAAATACTTTTATAAATGCAATCCTTCTTTTTGCAGATATAACCAGTCATCCATTTGTTGGTAGCTGCAGATATTCCAGTAAGAATAACACCTTTATTTTCTCACTAAAGTGCATCAGTGACATTGCATGTTTGGGCTTAGAGCCCAAAGGACTTGCACTTGCTTTGAGGGCATAATTGCACACAAAACTTTGAATCTTAAAGGAAAAAATGATAATATGCAACAAATACATGGAGAGTTCTTTACAACAGTAGAATGAACAAAACTAGTGAAACAACTAATAGGATAGTAGCCATTCCACCAATGTGGGTGAACATGGTATCTATCATTTTTTCTCTACTGTACATGGCAATTAATATTTGTTTGTTGCTGACACAAAAGTGAAAATAGACTTACTAATAAAATCATGGGAATGCTTGAAGTTATGAAAGTTAAAAGCATGAATGTTGAGGATTGACTGTACAAGAAACAGAAGAAAGGTAGTTAATAAAGGATGAATGTAAATACTTGGCATGAAATTTTAACAATACAACTAATAATAAGAATGAGGTGAAACTGATTAAAAATGTAGGTTTTTTAAAAAAGTATTTTAAAAGTACTTTGAAGAAAAGTGGTAGGAAGAGGCCAATCACTTAAGATGGATGAGATAATTACAACCAATGACAGAGAAACGGCAAAATTGCTTAACTTTTATTTTGATTCTACTTTGTCAAAAAGAATAATCTATGAACTAGAAAGGGCAGAACAGCTACAAACACAAAGACTCACCAGGGGCTTTATTTCCAAAGTAAGTCAGGAGAAATAGAAATAGAATAACTTGAGCCCTATATATGAGCTCAAGTTATTAGGTTCAAATTAGTTCCATCACATTGTACTGGAAAAGTGGATGCATATGGTTGGTGAGCTACTGACACCAATTCTTGAAAGACTAGATAATCAGGAACAGCACCAGAGAACCAAAGAATGATAATTATTCTAGCTACTTTGCAAATAAGCAAAGAAAATGGAATCTGTAGACTACAGGACTTTGAGTGTGACTTTAATTCCTAGCAAATGTCTAGAATGTTTTCCTCCCTTGAAAGAGATGATTAATTCTGGAGAATGATGTGTAATTATGCCCAAAGGGCTATCAAACTGTGCATATTCTTTGATCTAACAGTGTGTCTACTGGGCCTGTATCCCAAAGAGATCTCAAAAGAGGGAAAAGGACCCACATTTGCAAAAAAAAAAAGTTTGTAGCAGCCATTTTTCTAGTGGCAAGCAACTGAAAACTGAGTGATTGCCCATCAGCTGGAGAATGGCTGAATAAGGTATGGTATATGAATGTTATGGAATATTATTGTTCTCTATCAGCAGGATGATTTCAGAAAGACCTGGGGAGACTTATATGAACTGATGCTCAGTGAAATGAGCAAAACCAGGAGATCATTATACATAGCAACAAGAAGATTATGAAATAATCAATTCTGATGGATGTGGCTCTTTTCAACAATGAGTTGATTCAGGCCAATTCCAATGGACTTGCCATTTGCATCCAGAAAGAAGTCTATGGGGACTAAATGTGGATCACAACTTAGTATGTTCACCTTTTTGTTGTTGTTTGTTTGCATTTTGTTTTCTTTATGATTTTTCTCCTTTTTGATCTGATTCTTCTTGTGCAGCATGATAAATGTGGAAATATGTTTAGAATGATTGCAAGTGTTTAACATATATTGGATTGCTTGCTATCTAGGGGTTGTGGAGAAGGGAGGGAGAAAAAAAAATGGAATACAAAGTTTTGCAGAGTGAATATTGAAAATCATCTGTGGATATATTTTGAAAATAAAACAACCTGGGGCACCAGGGAGGACTCTGAAGGTCAGTTGAGAGAGTCTGTGGCAAATGGGAGGCTGGTGTGCAGTCCCAGTGCAGCCATGGTCAGCAATCAGTAGAGCCCCAGTCCTGACCAGCACATTAGATCTTACAGCTACAGTGGGGTAGGGACACACCTAACAGCTCCAGGGCAGAAAAGAGTTCTTGTGATCAGATTCCTAGAAGGATTTCTGAAAACAGTTGCACAAAATCCCTGAAATTTAAGGCAGTGCACTTCCTTCCTGGAAACAGAGCCGGTTTTAACAGAGTTAAAAGTAGAGTAATAGGCTAGGAAAATGAGCAGAAAACAAACCAAAAAAAGGCTCTGATCATTGAAAGTTATTATTGTGACAAGGGGGATCAAAACACATTCAGAAGAAAGTCAAAGCTCCAACATCCAAAGCCTCAGAGAAAAATAAGAATTAGGCTCAGGTCATGGAAGAACTCAAAACAGACTTTAAAAATCAAGAGCAAAAGGAAATACAAAAAGCTAACGAGGAAAAGTATGCCTTAAAAATCAAAATTGGCCAATTGGGAAATGAGGTACAAAAGCTCACTGTGGAAAATAATTCTTTAAAAAATAGAATTAAGCAAATGAAAGCTAATGACTTTATAAAAAATCAAGATACAATAAATCCAAAGAAATAATGAAAAAAATAGAAAAAATATCTCACTGAAAATTGACTTGGAAAATAGGTCCAAGAGAGATAATTTAAAAATCATTGGTCTATCTGAAAGTCATGACCAAAAAAAAAAGAATCTGGACCTCATCTTTCAAGAAATTTTCAAGGAAAACTGTCCTGATATTCTAGATCCAGGGAGTAAAATAGAAATTGAAAGAAACTACTAATCACCTCCTGAAAGAGGTCCCAAATTAAAAACTCCCAGGAATATTATAGCCAAATTCTGGAACTCCCAGGTCAAGGAGAAAATATTGCAAGCATCCAGAAAGAAACAATTCAAGTATAGTGAAGTCACAGTTAGGACAATACAAAATCTAGCAGCTTCTACACCAAAGGAGCAGAGGGCTTGGAAAATGATATTCCAGGGAGCATTGGAGTTAGGATTGCAACCAAGAATCACTTACCCAGCAAAACTGAATATAATGATGAAATTAAGGGGTGAGGGAGAAATGTACTGGGAGAAAGGGAAAGGGAGAAATGGAATGGCACAAATTATCTGTTATAAAAAAGAGTAAAGAAAAAGCTTTTACAGTGGAAGGGAAAAGGGTGAGAAGAGGGTAAGTAAATTTTACACTCATCAGAATTGGCTCAAATAGGAAATAACAACATACATAGTCAATAGGGATATAGTAATCTATCTTACCCAGCAGGAAAATAAGAAGAGAAGGGGATATAGGAAAGGGAGGGGTGATAAAAAAAAAAAGAGGGGATATTGAGGGATGGACTTGTAAGGAGAGACAGAATGAAAGAAGGGAGAGAATAAATTGAGGGGGGGATACAATTTGCAACAGTAAGTGTAAAAAAAATTTTCAAAGCAAGTTTCTCTGATGAAATATTATTGTTCTCTAAGAAATGATGAGCAGGAGCCTCTCAGAAAAACCTGGAAAGACTCCCATGGGCTAGTGCAAAGTGAATTGCACTGTGTCCAAAGTAATAGCAATATTGTAAGATGATCAGCTAGGAAAGATTTAGTTATTCTTAGACATACAACGATCCAGGACAACTCTGAGGAACTTATGATGGTTGTCCATAAAAGAGAAATAACTGAATACAGATTGTAGCATACTTTTAAAAAAATCTTTATTTTCCTTGGGATTTTTTCCATGTCTGTTTTTCTTTCACAACATGGCTATTATGAAAGCGTTTTGCATGACTACACATGTATAACTTATGTCAAATTGCTTGTGTTTCAATGAAGGCAGTGGGGAAGGAGGAAAGGAGAGAAATTAGAACTCAGATTAAATAATGAGTGTTAAAAATTGTTTTTATATGTAACTGTGGAAATGAAATAATAAATAAATTTAATTTTAAAAGTTTTTTAAAGATGTCAACAGAAAAAGTTATACCAGACCGATCTAATTTTTCTCTACCCCTTCTGACAAAATTTTCCAATAAAACAAAACTAAATGGAATAATTAATACCTTAGATGATAGGCAGATGTAAAAAAATATCCTAATAGATCCTAGTAACATTGGATGGATGAAATTCAATAGAGTTACATGTAAAATCTTAGAATTAGGCTCAAAAGTCAAATTCTTAAGTACAAAATAAAAGATGGGGATAGATTGTAATTCTTTTGGGAAAAATCTAGGGGGTTTAGAAGACCACAAACAATGTCAGTCAATAGCATAACATGATTGTAAAAAAAGGCAATGTGAAGATTAAGAAAATAAAAACAATCAGTAGCATTTATAAAGAACTTATTATATGCCAAAAACTCTGTTAAGCACTTGGCAGATATTTTCATTTGATCCTCACAACAATCCTGGGAGGAAGGTGTTTTTATTGTGAGATGATGAAACAGTTAAACAGAGAATGAATGATTTGCCTAGTCACAAATACAGTCAGTGTTTGAGGCTAGACCTTGAATTTCAGTTTTTCTGACTCCAAAGTCCTGTTATACTCTCATGTGGTTGCACCACATTTGCAGTTCCATGGCAAGTTCCCACATCTTAGGAAAGTCATTTTTATGATAGAGAGTATCCAGAGAAGAGTGAACTGGATGGTGAAGAGTCCAAAAACAATGCCTCTGGAAGATCCAGTGGAGGAAAATGAATTATTCAGACCAAAGAAAAGAAAAGTTGGGAAAAGGATTGTCTGAGGACACGAATGCTTTTTCATGATTGGAAGAGCTATCATAGCAAAGAGAACATAGACTTGTCCCAGAAACCAGAACCAAAAGCAAAGAGTGCATTCTCTAAAGAGACCAATTCAGGTTTGAAGTACAGAAAAGAATTACTAGCTATTAAAGCTATCCAAATGGGTTACCTCAGGAGATATGCAGGTACTCTTCACTAAAAATCCTCAAGCCTATGCATAGATTCTCACCCTGCTCCCTATTCTATCATGGAGGCTAATGATTATTGCAGAGGCAAGGAAAGACTTTCTCAACCAACTAGCCCAATATAACAATGCAATTTAGGGAATATGAGATTGAGGCAAAAAGAGGAAGAAATCAGCATTAATTAAGCACCTTTTATATGTTAAATGTTTTACTAATATTATCTCATTTGATTCTCACACCAACTCTGAGATGTAGTATATTGCCGAAGAAACTGAAGCAAGATAGAGATTAGAGAGTTTTTAATATTTTATTTGGATTTCTGAGAGGGAGAGATTGTGCTGGGGGCATGATGCCTCCAGGGCAGATGTCCAAAGTATCCAGCAGCAAATGTGAGTTTTCAATGATGTATACATGGTTCTTAGCTCAGGTAGCTAAACAAAGGGGGGGGGGGAAGGAAAGGGAGTCCAAACTACTCTGGTGAACGGAAATTTCCAGACAAGGACCATCAATCCGGTTCTGACAGGTTGGGGGGGGGGGTAGGACCATAAATTCTTGATGACTTAGGAGGAGTTAGGAGCCAGGCAGTCTGAACTTAAGAATTCGTGAGCTTGTCCTTTATTTTTAATTTTATTTAATAGCCTTTTATTTACAGGTTATATGCATGGGTAACTTTACAGCATTAACAATTGCCAAACCTCTTGTTCCAATTTTTCACCTCTTACCCCCCCACCCCCTCCCCTAGATGGCAGGATGACCAGTAGATGTTAAATATATTAAAATATAAATTAGATACACAATAAGTATACATGACCAAACCGTTATTTTGCTCTACAACAAGAATCAGACTCTGAAATATTGTACAATTAGCTTGTGAGGGAAATCAGAAATGCAGGTAGGCATAAATATAGGGATTGGGAGTTCAATGTAATGGTTTTTAGTCATCTCCCAGAGTTCTTTCTCTGGGCGTAACTGGTTCAGTTCATTACTGTTCCATTGGAAATGATTTGGTTGATCTCCTTGCTGAGGATGGCCAGGTCCATCAGAACTGGTCATCATATAGTATTGTTGTTGAAGTATATAATGATCTCCTGGTCCTGCTCATTTCACTCGGCATCAGTTCGTGTAGAGCTTGTCCTTCTAAAGTAGAGATGATCAACTTTAAAAAATTAGGTAAATAGAAAGACAGAGAAACATATCAATATGTTTGTCTCCTTTGTAACCTTAATTTTTTTTAAAAAAATTTTATCTCATTTATTTAAAACTATTGCTTTGAGAAAGCTTTACCAGACTATTTGAGAAGTCAATGGGCACACATAAGTTTAAGAAGCAGAGAGAAGTGGAGTGGTTGGACATGGCATCAGCAAGCAATTTTTTAAAGGAATTTTTCTTTCAGATAAAGAAATACTTTACAATTTTAAATTTCTTTACATCCATCATTACTTTGGTCTCTTTGGGTCCTTTGGATAACCTTATAATGCAAGTATTGTAAATCTTAGATGAGTAAATGATTTTTAAGTGTCTATGACATCCCTCAAAGCATATTGTTAGGATTTAATTATATAAATTGGATTTAAACCCACGTTTTAAAATTTCAGTTCTTTTGTTTTTTCAGTAATAGCAGATTGTCTCTCACCATCATGCATTAAAGTAAGGTCTCATTCCTTTTTCGGGGAGGGGTTTTTAAAAATTCCTACTTGAAACTGTGTGGTAGGATAGATAGATAGATAAATAGACAGACAGATAGATAGATAGATAGATAAGTAGGCAAACAGATAATACAATTAGGAGCTCTATACATATGATATATGGAATATATTTATTATATAATGTATTTATGTGTATATGTGTGTGTGTGTGTGTGTGTGTGTGTGTGTGTGTGTAAGTATAAGTAGAAAGATAGGTACTATAAATATTTATTTATATGTTCCTTCCATTGTGAAGAGTCTGGATATTAAATTATTATAGAACTGAGGCAGGCTAGTCTGAGGCAGTGGGGTACAGAGTTAGCCTCAGAGTCAGGAAGATCTGGATCAAATGTGGCACTGGGTTTTTCATAGTATCACAGTCAATCTAGCATCTCAGTTGGAAAGAGCTGACATTCTATTGAGCAGATGCCAAGACATGTTTTTCCAGAGCCGAAGCAGCAGAAGGTTAATTCTGTGATGAAGAGTGACAGTGAGAATGGATGAACTCAAGAACAAACCAGCTCAAATAGCAGCTCAGTTCTGTTGAAGCCAGTCATAGTCTTTTGGAAAGAGAAGAAAGCAGTGCTTTACTAACCACTGCTCCTGTCAAACATTTATTTACAGGAAGCACTTCAGCTCAAGTAAAAATTGTGGAATGCTCTGAAGAGAATGATCCCTTGGCTGAAAAAACAACCAATACTGGTATGATTGGAAGCCAAGTTTCCTCAGCTCACCAAGTCTTTGGTTTCAAGTTTTGTGATGGATATGAAAGTATTGATAGGTGTACATAAGTCAATGTAATCTTTAAAAAAATAGCTGAAAGACAGAAACTCCACTCTGTTTCCTGCTCTTAGCTTCTGAGCAGAAACTGAGGAAAGAGATGTCGCAGGGATAGGGATAGGGGTGGGAAAGGAGCAAATCTTTTAAAATAATGAAGAGCAAAATGAACAAAACCACAAGACCATTGTACACAATAACAACAATATTGTTTTAAGAATGTCTTTGAACAAATAAGTCATTTTGACTATTGTATATACCCAAATTAATTATAAAGGACATATAAAGAAAGACTATCTGCATCCAAGGAAAGAACTGATAAATAAAAGTATATATAGGATAATTATATATATATATATATATACTTTTTTACATATATATATATATATACACATATACATACACACATATACCTGTTTATGTCTAATGGTGGCCATCTCTAGGGTAGAGGTGAGGGAAGAAAAAACAGAAAGTTACTTGATAATTGTATTATATATTTAAAAGGAATAACAAGTTATACATAATAAATTTGCAGTTTCATGTACAATCATCTTTTTTTATTATTAAAAAGGACCTCATAAAATCAGGCTGAATCATGAAAATTTGCCTGTTGAAAAGTTAATATTTCTTTTCTCCTTTCTTTTTAGAGTATTTTTTCACCAGTGAAGATGTCACAAACTTGGAATAGGTCAATGTTACACCAGGCATTCAGAAGAGGATACACATGGGGTAATGAGGGAGTTGTAGGTCCACTTATTCTTGTCTGGCTGAGGCAAAAAGGCATTGTTCAAAATGTGGGCCTGTTCCACTCCTTGTTTTCAGGTTAAGTCATCTTAATTGTATTTACTGCCAAAAGTAAGTGCTGTGTTTGCAGAACATTAATTGCCTGATCTTAAATCCACATAAGTCAGGAGCTACTGTGTGAATACTCCCTTGGCAGCCTTGGGTCTGCCCTCTCATGCATATGGATTATGATAGGACACTGGGGTCTCTCATTACTCAATTGTATAATGCAGCTCTCTCAACTGCACACAGACATACTCAATTAAAAAGGTAACCATATTGAATCTGTGTTGCTGACTTTTAAACACAGCTTCTTTTTTTTCTTTGGGGAAAAAAAAAATCTAACTAGCTAAGCATTGTCCAAGCCATAGAAGGTTATTTCAAGTGGATCAAATTCTTTGTCATTTAATAAGTTGTTTCAGACTATTTCTCACATGGTCACCTTTGAACATAAGATTTTCTGTTTTATCTTTCTTTTATATATGTGCAATTCTTGTCTACTTGAGTACAAAAATCTAGACTAGGTTTTGGAGAAATTATCTAAGTAAGAAAAAAGTAACTTGCTGCATATTTCCACATTTAATTCTTTCAGTGTCATTCACACACATATTTTGGTATGAGAGTGGTCCCCACACCAGTACTATAGATGCCCAAGAAGTTGAAACCATTTGAACAATTATACCTGCAATTATTCTTAATCTCCCTCCCCTCCCTTTAAATTCTTTATATAATAGATGAAATCTTTAATCCATACCTTACAGTCAAAGCTATAGGTCATCAATGATACTGAAGCTACAAGTACACTGACTACAAAGACCTATCATTTGACTTGTATGTGGCACCTACCCAAGATTTGATTCCTGGACAATTCCGACTCTTAGAGGTAGATAACCAAGTAGTTCTTCCCAAAGAACTTCCAATTCGAATGTTAATCTCATCTTCTGATGAGCCTCAGTTTGACAAATCTGCCAAATTTTTTAATGAAATGACAAGACACATCTTTTTTGGAAAGGAACCCTTTATGCATATATTTACACATTCTGTTCCCTATCTAAAGGGACACTGGGAATTCCTTTCATTGGTTTCCAGTCAGTATAGCTGCCACTTGATGAGTTTATTAAGATCTTGAAACTAGGCTTTTGTACTTCCTCTTTAGTCTATAAAACCTATTTATAAAATCTGTGATATACTTTTTCTTCTGAAATACTTTCTCACTTTTGGACAATGGGTTTTCCCCCAAGAGGGAAGGGATTTCTCTTCCTGTCTCATCATAGCCTTTACATGAACAGAGAATTATGATTTCAAAAAAGAATATTTCTGGAGAGAGACCTGAGCTTGACCAACTAAAAAAAAAGTTCCTTAAACTTGAATTCCTTGATGCTTTCTTAGGTCTTATTGCCTCCATTTATGAGTACAACCACAAAGATTACAATTCCTAAGAATGATTTTTTCCATGGAATTTTGCAAATTCTCGAGGGCCAAGACTTCTGAAATTCAAGAATCACCAACCTCCTAGAAGAAGTCTTGTGCCACAGTTCCCTTTTATTGTCCTGACTCAGTTTCCCTAATTGTCCTGCCTTGGTTTCCCTGAATTCTTTTGCTTCAATCCCTCTGGTTGCAACCTCCTCTTTCTGTTCATTAGATCTGAGATAATTAGGGATGTGGAGATCTGGCATTCCAGAAGATACAACTCCACATGTCCTATCTCAGACGCTAATTGGTATCCTCTTAAGTTTCAGACTTCCTGTCTCTAACTGGACAGCTCTGTAACTCCCAGTTAGTAAGAATTTATGGTCCTACACCCAACCTGTCAGAACCAGACTGATGGTCCCTGCCTGGAGATTCCTGCTCACTAGAGTTTGGACTCCAGCCTTCTTTGTGTATCCAAGCTTAGAGCCATATATATGTCATTGAGAATTCACATTCGCTGCTGGATTCTTTAAAACAAAAGTCTCATTCAGCCCTGGAATCAAAAATGGATTCTTTTGATCCCAGTAAATCTCTCCCTCTCTGAAATCCAAATAAAATATTAAAATTCTCCAATCTCTATCTTGCCTCAGTTTCTCCGGCATTACACTATGTTCCTACTGAAGGATGAACATTACCACCAGAGGATCCTTTTAGAGCTGAGGAATTAAAATCATGTCATGAGATCTGAGAATGATCAGCCAACATGGCCATGACCTTGTCAAACTTCCATGACATTGATGTGAGTTGCTCAGATGGCTTAAGTCTAAGGGGACTGGAATATATTTATTGATCAGCTTCACAAAGTATCCATACCTTTCAAGGAGAATTTAATGGGCTATTCATGTGCTTCAAATTTTAGCATTTTGTTAAGGAGTTCTTTTAAGATTTTTGTGTGTTTTGCTTTTCCTGTATTGGGTAAAATAAATACTATCCCACAATCAATGTTCATATTATACAGAAGAGTACCTAGAATGAAGTGAACATTGTATTACCTATTTTTTTGAGAAACATAAACATGGGCCATACGTAAACTTTATTCAAATTTCTCTCAAGGGTAATGGTAATGATCTACAGAGAGAAACTGACCTCTTTGGATCAACTTAACAGGAATCGAAACAGAAATCTCTGATCCAGAAAATAAAAGAGATAGTAGTGGGGAGTGTAGAGTCCTAGGCCATGGGGTCACATACATATCCATTGCCTATGTGTAAAGGATGAGCTGATTAATAAACAATAAATAAACAAATCTTAATTGTTGAGATTTGTTCTCACTATTATTACCAATCTTTTAAATTCAATTTTTATTTCATCTTTGGATTATTTCCTTTTTTCTCTCTCTTCCATCCACTGAAAAAGCAAGGAAAGTAAAACACATAGATATTATCAAAGCAAAAAAAAAAATCCTGCAATTCTATTGCTGATCTTCTTAAATATTTATTTAGAAACTTAATAAATTGCCTAATATCCATCCTCAACCTAATATCAATATTAGGAGTAGATGACTTCTGAGGTGTTTCTGAGGTCTAGATTGACAATCTTAGGAACTATGATCTGATGAATTTACTACTTTTTAATTTAATCATTCCAATTCACAAAATGCTTATCCATATTAGAACATACAAAGTTAATGAGATTCAGTTCAATTCATCAAGCATCTATTGAGTGCCTTCTGTGTGTCCAACAATACAATAAGAAATACAAAGACAAAACCCTAAACAGTCCTTGCCTTCAATGCTATTAATCTTGGGATGAGGGTAGGGTGATGTGTGAAAACAACATATATACAAATAAATTCAAAACATATACAAAATTATAAAGTAATTTCAAAGGATGTGTAGAGAAAATATTAACAAATGAAGGAATCAAGAAAATCTTCCTGTAGAAGGAGGACCTGAATGTAAATAGAAATTCTGCTATGAAAAGGGAGAGTATTCTAGGCATTAGGGGTCAGTTTTCACAAAGGCATAAAGGTAGCTTCTGAAATGTCATATATGGGGAATAACAGATGAACCAGTTTAGCTAGAATGAAGAGAGAATGAAGGGGAATAATATGAAATTAGTCAGATAGACCAAAACCTGTTTGTAGAGAACTTTAAATGCCAAACAAAGAAGTTGGTACGTTATGCTAGAAGAAATAGAGAGCCACAGAAGCTCCTTGAACAGAAGCCTCTGCTAATACCCTAAACATATTGTCTTAAAATAACTCACAATCTTGTGGAACCAAGGTGTCAGACTTGGGACAGCAACACTCTAAAGAACATTCAGCCAGATTAAAATGTAATTGGAAAACTTTGATAAAAAATAATAATAAATTATAATATATATATATAATTTAATTATATATAATAATAATATAAGTAACAAATATAAATTTTGTTATATATAAATAATAATAAAATTATGACATAATTGTGATGTGATCTAAATAAATAAACAATCCCTAAGGATCTGTTCCTATATGAGTTTGACACCATTGCTGTAGGAGAAAAAAGATAAATGGATTAAAAATTTTATAATATAAGTTGCAAAATGTCAAGAGGTCAAAAGAGTTCTTTATGCTTACTTCCCAATTTATTAAAAGTGATAAAAACTTTTAATCAACAGACATTGTTAATTTATATTATATGTTATTTCAAACTTACAGAGCCAGAAAAACAAGGATGGATTCTCCTTTCTAGGTATGAAAGGCAACTTGCTTAACTGTGCTAGACTGGGAACTTCTAGTTATAACCATTATGGGGCAAAGCAAGGAGACATGGGAGTGGAAATTAGGCAATATTTAATAAAGAAAATAGTACTTGATCTGGATCTGGAAGGAAAGAAATAATATCAGACCTGAATTTTTTGTTTGTTTCTCACAAATGTTTGCATTTCAAATAAATTTTATTGATGTCATTTGTCTGCTTCATATTCCTGTTTCAATCTATGCTTCTCTCCACCCCCAGGAATAATTGAATCATAAAGGATTGAGCTCATTGCCTCTCAGAATTCCCCCAGCTCAAGAGATTTCTCAGCCATAGCTTTCTCTATAGATGGGTACCACCACATTTGGATATGAATATATAAAAATATTTATTTCTTATATAGTATTTTTAAAATTATATGTAAAGACAATTTTTAAACATTTTTTAAAATGAGTTTTTAATTTTTTCCCTTTTTCTTTCCTCCCTCCCTATAATGGTAAGAAATTCGATATCTCCATGTTAGTCTTGTTGTAAAAGAAAAAGAAAACATACACACACACAAAAAAAATAGTAAGCTTTGATCTGAATGAATATATGTGTGTGTGTGTGTGTATGATGAAAGGAACTAGAAGGTGCTGAGAATAGTGAACACAAAATAACATTTTTCTCAAAAAGAAATTCATCCTATCATTAGCCATTAGTCATCAGAACTGGTTACTGATGTGGGAATTAATTTCAATATGGACAGTTTGCGTGTAGTCAGATTATCCATTGATCAAAGCAAAGGTCAAAATGAATATCCAATTTCTGAAAATGTAAAAATGAAAAGAAGATACTTTGTAGGAATATGGAATTTCCAACTACACATGTTTAAAAACTGCTAATTAAAAAAAAAGTGTTGTAGAATGTTATTTTAGACTTCAGGTTAGATTACAGACTCCTATAAAAAAGAATTGATATTTAAAGGCTAAAGGTTATTTCATTGTCAAACAATGCAACCTGTCTTATTGATAATGAAAAGCTAGACTGATCATTATGAGGAGGACTCCACATTTGAATATATTAAGAAAAATTCCTTGGAGTATGATACAGAATCAATTTAGGTTCCATGATATGGGTCAGGTTCCCTTTTGTGCAAATGTTGTGACTGATGGGAGTAGGGGAGGTAGAAAGAGAAACTAAGCTTCTAACTTTATTTTGGATTATGGGTGGTATTGGTCAAGTGGATACAGTCAATAACATATTGCTTTACCAGGGTGGTCACCTAAGGAAAATTGATTATGAACAAATCTACCTGTTTCATTAAGGTCATGTTTACACAAAAAAACATGTTATTTATGTCATCTAGACATAATACTTGAATAATGAATATCTTGAATAACGTCATAGAATCCCTTATGCTAACAATACATTC